>NW_026112126.1:0-152500 GCF_024679095.1 Eriocheir sinensis
TTTGGCTGCTAGACGGAAAAGCACTAGATGTCAAAGTGCCAGGACATTGAAGGAAGTAATAATAAGAAAAGCAATAATAATTAATGAGTATAAATATGTTTCTGATATTTTGGTTTATTTTAATACTAGTATTGGAATTTTCAAACACTAAGAATATAATAAATAAATATTGATAAATTAATGAAAATAAATACATTAATTGTATTAATACTACCACTAACAATATTAACAGCACTGCACCTAATAGACTGAGCAATAAACTGAGTCTGATATATAACCATAATTAAACTGTCTCTGTCTGAGTGTTATGTGAAGCTTGTTCCATGCACCATGATAGGAATGACATAGATGCATGCAGGTTGCTGAGATTACAGTCACTAGCCACTTGTAGATATGGCACCAAAATGTGTTGGAAGCATTGGCGGCCAACTTCTATTTATTTAATTATTATTTTCTTTAAACAAAGGAGACAGCTCAAGGGCAACAAAGCGTACTAGAAAAAAAGCCCCACTACTCACCACTCCCAAACAGACAAAAGTAGAGTCTTGATACACTCTTCTTGAAGGTCAAAATATAGGCAGGAGGAAATGCAGACGATGGAAGGCTGTTTCAGAGTTTATCAGTGTAAGGGATGAAAGAGTGGAGATGCTGGTCAACTTTTGCATAAGATGTTTGGCAAGATAGAACATGCAGTAATTGACTTAAATTAGAAAAGTATAGATTTAGGAGGGAAATGGGCAGGCATTGGTTTAGTAATAGGGTGGTGGGGGAATGGAATAGATTCAGCAAACACATAGCGAGTGCAGGGACGATAGCTTGTTTTAAGAGTAGACTGGATAGCTACATGGACGAGGATGACAGGTGGTAATGGGGAGGAATCTGGAGCTGTCGTGTGTAGGCCATTCGGCCTCTTGCCATGAGGAGGAGGCATGCAGTTAGCAAGTTCAGAACAGCGGTCAGCGTGAAAATGATTAGAATTTCCACATTATCATTATTTATATATATCACTTACCCCGGCTGGCATCCTTCCGTAATAAACGTAGCTTCACACCAGGCTGTGTCCTCTTTATCACCACAAAGGGACATGATTTGAGGCTCCGGCTGGTAAACGTGGCGGCCGCGGCGGTGTTATGATTTTTGAACGAGGCAGCGTTGCAATCGGAGCAGAGAAAGATATTGCTGCGAATAGCGTTATAATAAACAGTATAAGTTTGACCGAGATAATTATATTCACCCACTCTTTCCCCCTACAAACCAATGACTCAATTAATATATATCATCATTACTGATGGAAGTCAGCGTGCGTGCTAAAACAATGAGTTTGGAAGAAAAACATGATTACATAGTTTCAAAGAACGGCAGTAGGGCTACAATTCCTTGGTTCATTCCAGTATATATACAGAAAGGTTAAACACATAAAACACATCTAACCACACATGCAGAGAAAGTAATATAATTGCGGTATAATAATATAACAATAATAGCATTACTCATGACATGCAGTCAGGCTAAATAACCAGACTGAAGAAAAAAAGTAGCAACATTTGCTGCTTGATCCCATGTAGCAACACTGCTGATGGGCTCTGGGGGTTGGGGGGGTGTCTGGAGGGGGGGAGGCGCCTGAATGTAAATAAAGCTGCTCCTGCGCCATCTGTTGCAACCGACATACACCAACACCCGCCCACGGTCTCCCATAGAGGCCCCCTCTCCTGTTCTATAGTCTCCTTGGTGTATGGGGAGGCGGTGGCTGAACAGATAGCGAGACGGCCCCGCGTTCAGGAGGACGCGGGTTCAATCCCCGACCGGTGCCACCAAGCTGGGATTTTTCAGCTGCCGCCGAGTGGCTTAAAACTACTCCCAAGCTGTCCAGAAGACCACCATCAACCCGGACTCTAGATTCTAGGATTAAAGATGAGCTCCGGGAGGGCAGCATGAGCCAATGCAAGATGGCGCCACTATAAACACTCGCCTGCGCCAGAACGGGCCGGGCCGACCATCAGGCCCCGCCGGGAAGAAGCCTTGGACCAACCATCAGGATCCACCGGGAAGAAGCCTACCGGCGCAATAGGCCAAGACGTAAAAAAAAAAAAAAAAGTTCTGACAGAAAAATAAGCAAAAGAAGCGAGAAAGTGAATAAACTGTGTTAGGACTTCTTGTTGGCAGAGAATGAGGGGGTACTGCCGAGGATAGTGAATGAACTTGACAGTATGTGTAAGAGGAGAAAGCTGAAAATGAATGCTGGAAAGAGTAAGGTTATGGTATTTGAGAGGGCAAGAGAGCAGACCATTGATTTTGCAAAGCCGTACAGAGTTAAAGTAGAGAGAACAATGAAATGTAGGATAAGGCTGGGGGAAGAAAGAATGGAGAAGGTGACTGAGTTTAAATATCTAGGGACAGTTTTATGTAAGCATGGAAGTATGGAAGGTGAAGTAAGGGAAAGAGCAGTGAGGCCAGACAGGTACTGTGGTAGGTACGTTAGATAAAGTTACGAGAGGAAGAAGTGTGAGCGTGGAGGTAAAGAGGGGAATGCCAACTCTGTGGTATGCATCAGAGACATAGGCATGTAATGCAGCACACCAATTGAGAATATGTGCAGTGGAAATGAGTTATATAACACATGGTGCACATGGTATTTCAGGATGGGATGGAGAAAGTAATGAAAGCGTGTATGAGAGGTTTGGTATGGGTGTGACAGCGATAGGAGTGGACTGTGGAGTGGTCAAATGGGTGAAGCGTGGTGCGCTGAGATACTTTGGACAAGTGATGGGAATGAAGAAAAATGAATTTGTGGAGAAAGTGTATGAGGGAACACCACCGGTGAAATGGATAATGGATAGGGTGAAAGAGTATTGAAGTGAGAGAGTTGGAAGTAGCAGGATTGAGTGTGCTAAGAGGAGTGCCAGAACAGGGAGAGATGGAGACACTTCTGCCATGGCCACCCCCTGGAGGAAAGTTCCTGTGAGAGAGCAGGGTGGTAGAGATATATAGATAGAATAGGAATTCAGAAGCAGTAGTAAGGTAGCCCTGCTCTGGCACTGGCAACACTGCCTCGCACAGGTTCCGGGCAGTTGCTCAATCGATGACTGATGATGAGCAATGCTCATCATCAGTCATCGGTCAGTAAAGCCCCTCTCACACATTCACGGTCACGGTCCCAATCATCCCCAATCTGCAAATAGTGGCCAGCCTGCCGGCAAGATCAGTAATATTCACGATTGGTCATTTGACCGGCATTGCACCTGCAGTTTTCCGCCTGTGCACCGCAGGTGGACCAGCTGCTCACCACCTAAAATCCAACGACCATGTACAACTTTCAATTTCACCTCCTATGACCGGCGACTGATCTACGACAACTGCAGGTCAGTCTGCGGTAGGTCAGATAGGCGGCAGACCTGCATATTATGCAGCTCTGCCTCCTATCTGCCTGCAGTAAACAGGTGCAGTAAACAGGTGACATTATGCAGTGCAAAATGCCTGCGACACATTGGCAATCAAACACGGTTGTTACTACACCTGGTGGATAGGGTATGTATAATAAATGTCCCTCAGGTGTTTTCAATCATTCCTGTGTTTGACATCGCCATTACTTTCCTCAGCTCTCGTGAACGTGGGATTGAACTCCTTAACCCTTACATTACGGCGATCGTATATATAAGTGCGCTACCACACTCTACGCTCCCTACGTTTCAAATATACCGCCAGTTCTTGACTCAGAAGAATGGTGGAGGCATCTGGCATCTGTACACACTCTCATTTGTCTCAGCGCGCGCCATACCAAAGGCCACAGATCATTTTCCACTTTTGTTCGGAATACATCTGGCATGTCTCGTGACGCATCAAGCAGTTCCTCTGCTCCGGGCGGAAGTAGAGCGCGGGCGAATCAAAGTGACAGTGACTCTGATGACTGCTATGGTAGTGACATTGACAGAGGAGGGAGGAGCAAGTAGGGGGAGAGAGAGAGAGAGAGAGAGAGAGAGAGAGAGAGAGAGAGAGAGAGAGAGAGAGAGAGAGAGAGAGAGAGAGAGTGTGTGTGTGTGTGTGTGTGTGTGTGTGTGTGTGTGTGTGTGTGTGTGGTGCTTCAACGCAACACGTCACGGCCACGAGAAAATGCGCAATATTTTCGGCTGTCATAACTATTTTATTATTAGGAGAGAAGTTTTATTACACCACCACATATACTAGATGAATATACAATTATTGCAAAGAAGAAAGACACCATTTCCACCTCTTTTAAATGTCTAAATTTTCCCCATGCACACCATCCAGAGAAATATATTGCCACCCATACTCCAAGGGTTAAATTGGACGTGGACAGAATCCAGATTTTGTTGTTGCTTGTATACCTACTGGAAAATGACAATTGAAAGAATATAGAAGCGACATAAGGCAACGTGGGTGAGAATATGGATGCAGAGAAGAGGCCATGTTGGTATGCTAGATACCCTCATGAAGAAATAAGAGGCTGAGGATCCAGCAGGCAAGCACATGGACAGGGGCATGTTCCAGGATATATTGAACAGTCACATTACATAATTTTTACGGGGCCTAATCACTTAACCCTTTCAATACGGTGATGCAGACGTTGGCGTCACAGTATTGAAAGGGTTAAGAGGAAATGGAAGAGGATTAATCATCTTCTAAACCTCTTAATCCTCTTCCATTTGATCCTAAGAGGTTTAGAAGAGGATTAAGAGGAAATGGAAAAGGATAAAGAGGTTTAGAAGAGGACTAACCCTTTCCATACGGTGACGCCAACGTCGGTGTCAACGTACTGAAAGGGTTAATCTGTCTAATCACAGGTCACACCTTGCTGATCTCTAGGTCACACAAAGGTGTTGACGTAGCTTTCCAGTGGTCCACAGCTGGCCTACTGCCACCTGCCTGTGGTTTACCCCCAGTTGCTGCCGGATGTCTGCCAGCAATCGCAGGTGTACCACCGATCAATCAGTTTTTTTCTGAGACTGCCAGTCAACCGGGAGCATCCCTGATATTTTTTAACATTTTTAATTTGACTGGTGGTGGTCAATGGCATCTACGGTCATCAAAATAAACCAGTGATGCATGGCAGCTTGCCGCCAACCATCCCTGATCTTACCACCGATCAGGCCAATTTTCTGCCACTGGCAGAAAATTGGGGATGATCAGGACCGTGACCATGAATGTGTGCGAGGGGCTTAATGGAAACAGTGCATCCTTTTCAGATGATGGGATTGACACACATGCCCCTCCTGCCAGAGAGGAGGTATTTTCCGTAGCAAAAGGAGGCTCTCATTTAGCGATGGAGTTACTGATTGTATTACTCAGAGGAGAAGAAAGAGAAATGAGCGAAGTGGAGAGGCAGGTGCAGGGAAGGACAATTTTATAAACCCTATCTTAGGCTCTTCTACCACTACCACCACTACCTCCACCATGTCAGCTGCTTTAAGTTAAGGTGAAAATAGAATTGAACAAGTGAAAGCAGGGGGAAGGAAATCCTATCACTCCATCAACTCCAAGCCCCCAACTGCATACACACCAAGCACCTCCACCACCACGCACACACCAAGCACTATGTCACCCTGAAGAAATCTAATCCAGGGGGTTGTGAGATCACTTGAGGCAATGCCTCATATTTTGCCAGGCCCTAGCTGTGGAAATTATTCCACTTTGTATATATTGCATATTACCTTTTATTATCATTAATTTAGTGATATTCATTTAGAATTAGAAAAAAGTGGTAGTAATTCAATACCACAGAATAATTAGAAGTGTAATGAAGAGTGTTTTGAATATTATCAGTGGTTCAACTGATGGCGTGGCACCTGCTGACGTAGCTCACTCGCATGCTCTCTCTCTGATGCCACACTTCATAGTGAGAACATCTTCATACCCTCACCTTCAGTTTAGTTATTCTCATAATGACTCAGGAGCTTAGCAGGTAACTAACTCACTTACTTTGATTCAAGTGGTATCTCCTAGTCATCAAACTGTAAATTTTACATCTTCAAGCTGCCCTCTGCTGAGAGGAGCCTCCACATGAGATACACTTCCCCATGCCACCACCACGGCATTTTGTGATGAAGCGGGAGATCAACAAAAAGTACTCGCACCTCTGTTCAGACAAGGTGCCAATGACCCAATTCTTGTTTGGGGATGACGTCTCACAGTCCGCTAAGCACATTGAAGAGTCAGAGAAACTGAAACACAAAATCACAGCCAAGAAACCACCTGCTACGTGGAGATACGCTGGAGGAAGGACGAGAGGTTTTGGGGGAAGTACCTCGCACAGGGGTTTCTCATCCAGATTCCAGCCTTGTGGACTGCACAAGTCGGCCTCCAGGGGTAGTCAACGACCAACCTCTGCACGTCATGACACTGACTCAAAAAACGCCAGGGGCCGCACACACTACAGGCCCAGGCAATAGCAGAGGCCAGTAACAGCTTCAAAGCGGGTAGACTGCATTACTTTGCACATGAGTGGCGTAGCATTACTACTGACCCAATTATTTTGGATATTGTACAACATTGCCACCTTGATATCAAAGTTGAGGACATTGACCATTTATTCTTAAGTGAATTAGAATATCAATTTAATAAGGTAGGAAAACAAATTATTTGTGAGATTACCAAACTCTTAAGGCTCAGGGTGATTAAGGTTATGCAGAGGAAGGCGGATCAAATTATTTCTCCCATTTTTTTTAATGGAGAAGAAGAACGGTGAATTTAGGTTGGTGCTCAATTTGAAAGAATTAAACATCCATATCCCATACATACACTTTAAAATGGAGAATTTTGAGCAAGCCATTAACCTTATCAATGCAGGAGACTATTTGGCTTCAGTAGATCTGAGACGTGCATATTGCTCGCTAAAGATTGCAGAGGAACAACAGAGATTCTTTTGTTTTAAATGGCAAGGTACAGTTTACCAGCTCACTTGTCTTCCAAATGGTATTTCAGAGGGTCCAAGACTTTTCACAAAACTGATGAACCCTGTTTTTGCAACTCTGAGAAGGGTTACAGTATTACCAGCTTTATAGATGATACATGCAGGGATGCTTGGCTTGCATACAAGATACAATCAATTTGTTGAGGAAACTGGGTTTCTGCATTAATGAAGACAAGTCAGTCCTGGCCCCAACACAACGCCTTGAGTACTTGGGCAATATCATTGATACCAACAGTATGAGAATTTCCTTGCCGGAACGCAGGGTAGAGAAGATAACTCAAAGCTGTAAGGAACTCCTGGGCAAGCAGAGAGTCAAAATCAGGGAAGTGGCTAGGGTCACTGGCCTCCTGGTGGCTGCCACCCCAGCAGTGGAGTTGGGAAAACTGCACTACAGGAAGTTGGAAACTGCGAAGATTGCAGCTTTGCAGAAGGAGAAAGGAAACTTTAGCAGGAGGATGACTATCACTAATGAGATGAAAGCTGATCTAACTTGGTGTTTAAATAATATTTCAACACAGGACAGGCAACTATGCAGAGCAGGCACAGATATTGACCTGTACGTACACGGATGCATCTGGTACAGGCTGGGGCGGTCACTTAAATCAGCAGACCACTAGTGGTTTTTGGTCAACAGAGGAGAAACAATTACACATCAATGCTCTTGAGCTCAAAGCAATCCTCCTAACAATACTGACTTTCAGACTTGAGCTCTGTGGGAAGCACATCAAAGTTTTCTGCGACAATACTACGGCCATGACATATATAAATGAAATGGGAGGTACAAAGTCACTAATTTGTAATGATATCTACTTCAATTTGGGAATGGTGTGTAGCTAATAATGCATGGGTCACGTGTTCACACATACCAGGAAAAGACAACGTTATGGCGGACATTGCATCTCGTAGAGTCAACGACAGGCACGAATGGAAGCTGAATGAACTCATTTTCCAAGACCTATGTCAGATTTTTGGCACCCCTTCCACTGATCTGTTTGCATCTAGACTTAAAGACTTAACAACCAAGTGGCCTATTTCTGTTCATGGAAGCCAGACCCAGAGGCAGCTTACTTCGATGCTTTTTCAATTAAATGGATGATATTTGACCTCTGTTACATTTTTCCCCCATTCTCTTTAATCACTAGGTGCCTGCAAAAGACGCGTGCAGAAAGGGCCAAGGGGTGGATGGTTGTACCCCTGTGGCTGTCGCAGCCATGGATGGGCATGATACTCAGGATGTTGGTCGATCACTCCCGCATAATTATGAGAAGGAAGGACGTACTGACGCACCCTTCCTCAGCGGAGATGCACCCAATAATGAAGCACACGCGACTTATGGCATGCCTACTGTCCGGGAGACACTCGGAGAACGGAGCATATCTGCAGAGGGTGCAGACATCATCCTGGCCTCCTGGAAACCCGGGACAGTGAAACAATACAGGCCACACATCAGAAGATGGATGCAATTTTGTGATAGGTGGGACATCAATCCCCTTGATCCCACTGTATCCAACATCAACTTTTTGACGGAAACCTTCCACGGGAGAGTGGGGTATGAATGCCTCAACACAGCCAGGGGTGCTCTCTCTTCCCTAGGCATTGTGGTGAATGGCTGTAGAGCGGGGAATCACCTGCTGGTTAACAGATTCATGAGAGGGGTGTTCAACCTAAGACCAACTAAACCCAGGTACAGGGAAACCTGGGATGTTACACCAGTACTACAGGAACTTAGATCTATGTACATATTACAAAACTTGTCCCTCAAAGAACTAACCCTGAAGCTTGTGATGTTGATGGCACTTACACAAGTGGCGAGAGTCCAAACTTTACACTTGTTGGTGCTAACAGGCATTAGCACAGGGGATGATTACATTTCTGTTCAGTTGGGGGAAACATTAAACAATGCAGACCTAACTATAACATTCAAAGAGTGAAGTTTCAGGCTTATTCTAGAGATGCCAGCTTGTGTGTATGTAAACTTTGCTAACCTACATCAAACAGACAGAGGAACTCAGACAGATCACCAAACACAAGGTGGATAACCTACTCATCAGCTATATCAAACCACACAAACCTGTCTCAAAAGACACCATCACACGTTGGATCAAGAACATGCTTCACATGTCAGGGGTAGACACTGCCAAATTACAGCTGGCAGTGTTCGGCCAGCCGCGGCGTCGAAAGCCAAGGCTATAGCTGTCCCAGCAACATGTATTATGGTGAAAGCGGAGTGGTCAAGACAAACCACTTTTGCAAAATATTATGACAAGCATATTATTGCCGAATCAGACCCATTCCAGGAAGCCATATTAGAATGAGTTGGGTATCTTACTACAACATATGGGTGGACTTTACGGGTTACGTATAGGGCTCAGGCAACTGATTAAATGTTATTTTGTATTTTGTGAACATTTACATTACCATGTCTGGGTATCAAAGTGTGGTGCGCAGCCAAGGCATATGGTTTATTATTAGTTATACACTAAGTTTACACAGCAGTAGATCAGCATTTCACAATGGATGAGCAGTTGTTCAGATTAGCTGGGTGCTCATAACATGTTCTTGTCAAATGAATTATACAGCTCAAAGGGAAATTTTGTCATACTTATGTGCACGTGTATGTATATGAACATATCAGTAGATCATCGGTGTCCACGAATATTTACTGACCCAAATTCATAACTAATATCAGATACGACACCCACATGGCTTCAAAGCCTCATGTGGAGGCTCCTCTCAGCAGAGGGCGGCTTGATGATGTAAATTGAACAAGTAGAGAGACTTACCTTGTGTCAGTTGAAGTATGCTTGTAATTTTACGAAGCAAGCCGCATGCCCTCCACTCCCTCCCATGCTTGCATGATTAGGACTCATTCACCATCCTATACGGTTATGCTTATCTTACGGCATGTGGGTGGTCGTATATTTCGAAGTCTGGTGGTGGCGCGGAGAAGTGTATCTCATGTGAAGGCTCCCCTCTAGCAGAGGCGGCTTGCTTCGTAAAATTACAAGCATACTTCAACTGACACAAGGTAAGTCTCGTCTACTTGTTCAATTTTCCCACATAGTATATATAAGGTGGGGTTATAAGGAAGGTTGCACCCAGCATCAGCATTTAGCATTTAAATTTCCAAACAAAGCATAATGTCGGAAATTTGTATGCAAAATTTACCTCCTGTTATATTATGTACCATTAGGGAGAAATTTATTCAATTTGGAGAAATTGCACTTTGTGAAATTAGCTAAATAAGACTATTATAATTCAAATTTGGGACAGTAAATCAAACAACAGAGGTAATTTAATACCCGCACATATCACCGTCGTGGCAGGAAGCGACGTCACGGCGTTGGGGCTCGTGAGCAAAAGCCTCTCCGAAGGCGACTCCAGGTACCCTGTGACGCAAGAAATGGCTCTCCTCATCAGACTCTGACCCATAAACATCAACGGGCTGATTGTTACCGTCTCATCTTCCACCATCTTACTGGGTTAAACTTTTCACTGTACATATGTACATAGTCTCCAGTGTAATGCTCAGCATAGCATAAGATATACACTGTCCATGACTCAACTGGGTCTCCAGGGGACTCCCAACAACATCTGGCCTGCCATCTTCACGCCTTGCCCATCACATCTAACCTGAGCTAAGTACACTTAAATTGATTTCTCGTGTGGTTTCCGGGTGATTAAAGCATCATCGGATTCCCTGTAAGTATTACTGATCCATGGTACTTTGGAAATTAATTTATGTACGGATCTATGCGGTGCATCACATCTGGACCACATAAGTAACACAGTTATGGTTGGTGATAGGGAGTGCTTAGTTTGGTCCTGAGGCATGTCAGTTTATCAGTATCCAATCCATTCATAATTTGTCCTGTGAAGCCAATTTAATTTTTCACACATACGTAATTTGTGTTAAGTAACTTTATATCATTCCTCTCTGTTGTTTCCAGTATAAGCAATTCTGAGCAAAATTTCATATGCTACTTATTAAAAGTAACCCAACTTTGGTTATAACAGCATTCCACTCCTAGAACTTATCTCATACTCCCACATACTCCTAGTTAGGGACCCTAATCAACATCATACAAATTAAACCACTTACATGAAAAGTTTATTACAAAAGAATTCTGGTATATGGCCTTTATACATACTTTAGTCTTGCTTACCTGTGAAAGAAACAGAGGTGTTACAAATGCATCTTGCAAGTCTGATGGAAGAGAGCACTCTGCATGGAGAAGTAAACATTGCTGCCATGATGTTCTGAGGAAGAAAATTCATACATATCAAAGAACATCCTTCAAAGACAATAAAGTTACTAAGCTATGGGAGCCACTATATGGTGCTGCTGGACAGATGTCCAACACCAAAACTGTCAGTCCAAATTGCACAGGTTCAAAGCCACATGTAAAACATTAGGTACCAATGAAACTTGTGTTTAACCACTTCACTTCGAAGTCTCACTCATGAGCCTGGTACAGTGTACAGGGTACCCACGCGTGAGAAATTCATATGTTGAAACTAACTTGAGGAGGCGGTGGCTGAGTGGTTTGTGAGCAAGTCCCGCATTCGCCATGTTCTGAACAATGTGGGTTTGAATCCATTGCTACCACCTGGGATTTTTCAGTCACTGCCGAATGGCCTAAGACTATCCACTTGCCTGAGCCATTACGGGCTTGGGACAACCACCAGGCCTCTAAAAAAAAGCCTACTGGAGCTAATGGCCGGAAAAAATAAATAAATATACAACTAAATATAATAAAACCAATACTTTTATAAAAAAAATCATTCATTATTGCATTGTATATCATTTGAAAGTTTATCTACCATTTTTCTATATTTTTATTGATGTATACACCTATCCTTCATATATCGCACCTAATTGGGGCCAAGAAGCCCACGTGCTATAGAAAATTGTGATAGCCAAACAATAGAATTAATGGGAATTATTTTAATTAAATCCTAGATGTTCCGTATAGGAGCCGTGAGCAAAAGTAACTGTTCACACATCACAACAAGGTTACTTTGTTTACATTTGGCTCTGGAGGACCAACACGTGGAGGCAAAGCTGGAGAAGGCTACATTTCAAGGTTACTCTACCTATTATTACCAGCTACTGGAGGATGCAGCAAGGAGATATAAGGAAAATATATCTGTATTGAAAAATATATACCCATATACATTGGAAAATATCCATTTTGGCAATGATACATTTAGGTGACCTCGTGTATCCTACATGGATATAGTCGATTAGTAAGTGTTCACCACCAGTTTTATCACTCAGGAGGAAATGAGGACAAGGAAAAGCCTCATTTATTTTTTATTGATGGGATGGGGCAAGAAGTGCTGTCTGCTTCAGTAAATGGCAAAGCCCTGCTACTGGGCAAGGCACATCTTTATTATCCTGTGTGTGTGTGTGTGTATTAACCTAGTTGTATTGACCTACAGTACCCTCTCGAGTTTCGCGCTCGCTTCGTTCCGAAGGTTTAGCACTAAACTCGAGGATCGCGAAACTCGAGGTATTGGAAACACTAAAAAAGCGCTGATCTGTTCTGTCCCGTGGATTTTTATTTTTTTATTTTTTTTCATGTGGGCTATGGCGCCGGTAGACTATCCATCTGGGCCTGATGGTTTGCCCTGAGCCCGTCATGGCGCAGGCAACTGTTTATGGTGGCGCCATTATAACTGGCTCATGCTGCCCCCCGAAGCTCACTTTTTTTTCCTCCTTTACTGCCTTGTTATCTCAAAATACGTACCTTGGAAAAAGGAAGAAAACAGGAAGAGGGAACGGGTCGTTTTAAAGCCACAGATGAAGCCTTACGATTGGCTGAGCTCTGAAAACACGCTTGTGATTCGCTGGGAGTCTGATGACATTATCGCTGGCGCTCACCCGGTCAGCGGCCTCGCTGCCTTGGGGCAGTGTCACACTGGCCGTTTTCTTCTAACCGTTGTGGCTACTGGGAGCGAGTTGTCGGTTGCCCGTAGCCTGCTGGTGTCACACTGGGCCATTTTCTTCCCACAGCGTTGGCGGCAGCTTGGACAACCGGCAAATCCAACTTTTCCAGGCCAAGATCGGTTGCCCGTATCCACATCCACAACGTAAACAAAGCACTTGCCCTGTATCAACATGGCGGCGTCTGCTAAAGTAAGGGCTGTCACAGCTTGTGCTGCCATTACCCAAGTTATGGACTTGTTGCTGCAGTTAAATGGCAGGAAGAAGCTGTTGTGGGTGTGGTGTGTCTGTGGGTCCTCCGTGCCAGTTCTCATTGTCACCATTGTGCGTGAGCGGCCAACCCACCCATCTTGACTCCGACCACATAAACACGTGGATCGAGTAACAATTAACAAAGACACACACACACACACACACACACGCACACATCAGACTCATCATGAACCATGGCAGATATTTCTCACAAACAAAAATGGCTATGCCATTTCCTAGTGTGTGTTAGAACTTATTTGGTGAGTGGTTCATACAAACCAAACATACCCAGTGGCAAGAAGAGAGCAGTGTTAAAGACGACTGCTCTCTTCTTGCCAAGAGCTAGGTTTGGTTCATGTGAGCCACTCACCAAATACAATTCTAACACTCAAGAAATGGTGAAGTCATTATTGTTTGTCAGAAACATCTGCAATGGTTCCTAATGAGTCTGTGTGCGTGTGTGTGTGTGTGTGTGTGTGTGTGTGTGTTGTTATTCGATCCATGTGTTTATGTGGTTGAGTCAAGATGGGTGGGTTGGCCGCGCACGCGCAGTGGTGACAATGAGAACTGGCATGGAGGAACCACAGGCACGCCACACCCACAACTGTTTCTTCCTTCCATTTAACTGCAGCAACAAGTCCATAACTTGGGTTATGGCAGCACAAGCCGCAGCAGCCCTTACTTTAGCAGACGACGCCATGTTGATACAGGGCAAGTTCTTTGTTTACGTTGTGGATGTGGATACAGGCAACCGACCTTGGCCGTGTGTGACACACACCAGGAAAAGTTGGAGTTGCTGGTTGCCCTAGGTGGCGCCAATGCGGCGGGAAGAAAAAAGCACTGGGTGACACCAGCTTACGGATAACCGTGAACTCGCTCCCAGTTGGGCGCACAGGCGTTGCCCGTAGCCCCAACGGTTGGACGAAAACGGCCATTGTGACACTGCCTTCAGGCAGTGAAGCCGCTGATAGGGTGGGCATCGGCGATGACGTCATCGGACTCCCAGCGAATCACAAGCGTGTTTTCAGAACTGTCAGCCAATCGTAAGGCAGCCGCCTTCAACTGCGGCTTCAACACGACCTGTTTTCTTTTCCCCTTTTCCCCTGCCGGGTGTTGCCATACCGCCCACACTTATCATATACCTCTCAAAGTGTGTATATCTCATCATTTTATAAAGGAATGGGCTTCCTCTACTCGCAAAGTTATATTTCAAATTGAAATACGCGATTTATAAGCATTTATACGTAAATATGATAATACTGTTAGCATTTACTACACCTTCGAGGCAGTAGTTATTTAACAACATATTTAGCGTCACACAGAGCGCGTTAAGGCTTTGTAAATCCGCGCTCTAACCCGTGACGTCATCGAATAGTTGGTAGTTATTATCGCGCGAGCTTTGTGAATCTCAATGTTCTCAAAATTATGCACAAAGGGCCCAAAACTAAGCACTAAGCCTTTGTGAATTTGGCCGCTGGTGCCAATACCGATCCCTGAGGCACTCCACTCTCTACAATTCTCCATTCCGATTTCATGTCCTTTACCACTGTTCTCATCTCTCTTCCCATAAGGTAGCTTTCCATCCAGTTCTTCATTTTCCATTTTAATGCTCCTTTATTTTCCAGCTTCCATAGCAGTCTTGTATGTGGAACTTTGTCGAACGCCTTCTTCAGGTCCAAGTAAATGCAATCAACCCATCCGGAAAGGGACGGATGGGTTGATTGCGTCTACCTTGACCTGAAGAAGGCGTTTGACAAAGTTCCACATACAAGACTGCTATGGAAACTAGAAAATAAAGGAAGATTAAAAGGGAAAATGAAGAACTGGATGGAAAGCTACCTTATGGGAAGAGAGATGAGAACAGTGGTAAAGGATGTAAAATTGTGTGTGTGTGTGTGTATTTACCTATTTGTGGTTTACAGGGCCTGAGCTAAGCTCGGATAGTCTTGTCCCCATGTCAATATCTATCCAACCTCTCCTTCATTTGATGGACACTCCTCGCCTCCACAATCTCCTCCTTTAGACCGTTCCACTCATCTACACTTCTGTATAGGAAACTGTATATACTTCTTTTTATCCTTCAGACATGTTCCCTTTTTTAGCTTTTTACTGTGACCTCTCAACCCCCTATATGTGAGTGTATTTACCTATTTATAGTATTCAGGGCCTGAGCTCAAGCTCAGACAGTCCTGTCTCCCAATCTATATTTGTCCAGCTTTTCTTTCAATACATGGACAACGCCTGCAGGGATTACTTACGAGAGGGTAGCCTACTAATTTTGAGATGCTGACTGCTTATTTCTGGACAAAATATGATGCTGCTTTTTTATGGAGATAGTATTTTCTCTGGAAATCACAAAATCATTGACTTTTCGTTGCCTCCGACTATTAACAATTAACTTTCGCAGTATTAAAAATAAAATAGCCCAGTTACACCATCTAATCACTACACACAACCCCGACATAATAGTAGGGACTGAGACTTGGTTGACTCCTGACATAGACAGTAGTGAGATTTTCCCTCCCCCTTTTAGTATGACCGTTTACCGTAAAGACTGCCCAACAGACCTCGGCAAAGGTGGCAGTGTTATCATCGCCACCAAGCAGGGTCTTTGTGTTAAGCAGAGGCCTGACCTTGACACAGACTGCAAAATCATCTGGGTCCAGTTACAAACCTTCAACTGTAAATCTCTTCTTATTGCTGCTTTCTACAGACTGCCTTCTACCAATACAGACTATTTACACAATCTTCAAATTTCTCTTTCACACATACAGTCAGACAAACATCTGGATCACAGGTGATTTCAACCTCCCCGACATCGACGAGACTGCAATTTCCCCTTTAGATCCTCCCGATGCTGACGCCCCCAACCCCATTATTCCCCACACAAACAGACGCCAACTACACGACACATTCGTTGACATCATTCAAACATTTTCACTCTCACAAACAGTACTCCAGCCAACACGAACACATACTGTACCACTCCCCGCTGGCCACAGTGTCCCTTTGACCATAGCTAGGACACACACTTGACCTTTTTCTCACCAACAACATTCTTAACATAACAAACACTCAGGTTGTTCCAGGACTTAGTGACCACGACATACTCATCGTTGACGCTGACCTCTGACCGATTAGACATAAACAGAGACCCAGACAGATATTCCTTTATTCAAGGTCTGACTTAGACATGATCAAACAAGACCTAACTGCCTTCAGCACTGACTTTTTTATGACAGACCCACACACAAGACCTTCTTCCGCCAAGTGGAACAACCTGAAACACACCATACATAACTCTATGAACAGACACATAACACAAAACACTTTCTAGTAGGTACACACTTCCCTGGTTTTCCAGGGATCTACGCAGACAACATCGCAAGAAACAAAGACTACAGACGCGCGCAGACATACAACACAACAGATAATTGATTGGACTGCCTACAAAAAACACCAAAACACATTTGCCAAAATCATAAAAGTAGCGGAACGCAAACACATAGCAACTTACCTCACAGACAATGTAAGAAATAAGAAAAGAAACTTTTTCAAATTCCTTAAGGTGCGCAAACATGACACCAACACGATTACATCACTAAAAGACAACACTAACACATTTGTAGCCAGCCCACAACACAAAGCACAAATACTCAACACACAGTTCCAATCGGTATACACACAAGAACACAACCTGACACCAAACATGCCACACAGCCCCTTCCCCCTCATAGCCCCCCTTGACATCACGACTAACGGAATACAGATATTACTGGAAGGACTTGACAACTAAATCCACTGGCCCCGACAACATTCCTGTCTTCAGCCTTAAATCCTTTGCCCCCATCCTTGCCTCCATCCTTCAGGCCATATTCACCCAATCCCTATCATCCACCTCATTACCCTCCGACTGGCTTTTGGCAAACATCAATCCATTGTTCAAGACAGGTGACCGGACTGACCCAGCCAATTATCGCCCCATCTCACGAACATCGATTCCATGTAAAATTTTCGAACATATAATAATGTGGCAGTAGATGGAAGGCTTAGAAAAAAAAAATTGTGATGCGAAGGTAGTAAGATGGATCTGACCATCTTGCAGTGCTGGCAAAGTTAAAGCTGAAAGAAAAGTGGGTGTTTGAAAAGAAAGGTGAAGTAAAAATGGAAATACTGATGATAGAAAAGTTACAGGAAAAAGAAATAAAAGATGAGTATAACCGTGAAATGGCAGAGGCCTTAAGTGAAAAATGGGAAAGTGTAAAAGATGATACAAATACTGAAAAAGTTTTTGGAACATTTAAAGAAATAATGGTAACTACAACAAAAAAAGTGTTAGGGATGAAAGTGGTGAGAGATGGAAAAAGAAAAGGAAATTCATGGTGGACAGAAGAGATAAGGAGGATAGTAAAAGAGAAAAGGGAACTTTTTAAGAAAACTCAAGAAAGAAATGTGGCTGAACAAGTAAAAAGGGAAAGGAAAAAGAAATATAGAGAATGCAAATGAAATAAAAACAAGCAGTAAAAGAAAGTAAGAAGAGAGTTGATGAAGATTTTGGAAGAAGACTAAGTGAAAAATATAAAGGGAACAGGAAATCATATTGGAAAGAAGTAAAAAACGAAAGAAATGCAGAAAATATCTCCGCAAGTAAAATAAATGAAGTTATGGATGAGAATGGAAAGACGTTGAAGGACGGGGAAGCTGTGAAAGAGATGGAGAGAATATTTCAAAAACTTAATGAATTTTGAGGATGGACGTCCAGCAGCAGTTTTGAGCAGAGGTAGAGGAGGAGTGTATAAAGAAAGAAGTATAACATAGGAAGAAGTAACTCAGTCAATAAAACGATTAACACCATGGAAAGGCAGCAGGAATTGATGGAATCACAGCAGAAATGTTGAAGTGTGGAGGAGATGTAGTTGTTAAATGGATGGTCAAGATATGTGAAGTAGCATGGGAGGGGGGGGTGCCAGCAGACTGGACGAAAGCCATCATTGTCCCAGTTTACAAGGGAAGGGCAGGAGGGGAATGTGGGAGCTATAGAGGTATAAGTCTCCTGAGTATACCCGGAAAGGTACTATATGGAAAAGTCATAATAGAGAGGGTGCAAAACTTACAGAAGAGAAAATCTGTGAAGAACAAGGAGGCTTCAGGAAGGAAGGGATGTGTGGATCAGATATTTGCCTTCAGGATGGTAGTAGAAAAAAATAATAGCAAAAGGAAAGAAACTATACGCTGTCTTCATGGATTTGGAAAAAGCTTATGACAGAGTCGAGTGGGTTGCATTGTGGGATATTTTAAAGATTTGTGGTGGGAGGAAAACTGCTTAGTGCAATAAAGTCTTCCTATGAGGATGCATCTGCATGTGTCAAAATTACTGGAGAAACAAGTGAACATTTTTGAGATAAAAGTGGGCTTAAGACAAGGGTGCGTCATGTCACCATGGTTATTCAATATTTATTTGGATGGCGTTATTAGAGAAATTAAGGGCAAAGTTGGAGAAGTTGGAGTAAGACTGTTCGATGAGGGAAGGAAGTGGGTACTGAACTCGATACTGTCTGCTGATGACACGGTGCTCATTGCAGAAAATGAAAGTGACCTACAAAATTTGGTCAGTGTTTTGATAGTGTCTGTGACAGGAGAAAGCTGAAAGTAAATGTCAACAAAAGTACAGTGATGGTTTGTGAGCGAAGTAGAAGTGAGGTTGTAGATTTTGTATGCCCATATAGAGTGGGAATTAAATGTGAAAAAGAATGCAAAATAATTTTGAATGGTGAAGAAATGGAGGAGGTCAATGAGTTTAAGTACCTTGGATCAGTTATGTGTGAGCATGGTGGTACGGAGGGAGAGATAAAAGAAAGGGCATTGCAAGGAAGAAGGATGGTAGGGTCTTTGGGACGAATCATGACTGGCAGAAGTGTAAGCATGGAGGTAAAGAGGGATTTGAGAAATACAATAATAGTACCAACCCTCACATATACAAGTGAAACGTGGGCCTGGAATGACAGTCAGACACACACACACACACACAGAGGTTTATATATAGCATTGTAGGTGTTGAAAAAGAGAGAGAGAGAGAGAGAGAGAGAGAGAGAGAGAGAGAGAGAGAGAGAGAGAGAGAGAGAGAGAGAGAGAGAGAGAGAGAGAGAGAGAGAGAGAGAGAGAGAGAGAGAGAGAGAGAGAGAGAGAGAATCAAGTTCAGGAAGTCTCAGCCCCCTCTCCCCCTCCCCCTTCTGACCAGCTTGAGGACAACGAGGACGACCTTACCGCGCTACAGAAGGAGGAACTAAGACACCTTGTAAGAAACCTTCGGCGTGACCTGGCCACGACGAAATCCCAGCTGACACACTACAGATCAGTAACTGATGACCTCGCTGACAAGAGGAGCGTTTTAGTTGAGGCCCTGTCTATAGCTGACACACTCGTGGCTATACATAACAGCTAAGATATTCAGCAGAGGTCAGTTTCGTGTACAGCTAAACCTCACAGACTTGGAGGTGAAGCTGAGCCCAACGCTGCTCCGGAGGTAGGTGGGGTGAGTCAGATCACACCTGGTGAGCGCCCCACCTACCCGCCACCGCCCTCCCTTAATCCCTACCCCCGTCCCCGCCTCTCCTTCGCCTCTATTTCAGCCCGCCCCCGAGTCAACTGAGGTACGAGAACGGACACTACCACGTGGAGGACACACCCGTAACGGCTCCGCTGAGGAGAGGGACACTGAAGTACAGCATCACCATCACCAAGCCAGCCAAGACACAGATAGAAGACCCCGACGACCAAAAAGGGGGACACGAACATCACCAGCAGCTGACACACACCGGGCGGCGTCGATTCAGCCACCGGCCAAAAATCATCCCAGACAGAAGCGGGACAAGTGCCTTCAGTGTAACCGCTGGGGACACTCACAGGATCACAGTGTCAGGTCCAGCTCTGTTCCTATTGTCAGGGACGCTTCCACTCCTCCCAGAACTGCCGGGCTAAAATTGCGGACCAGAGGCAGCAGGAGCTGGTACACGCGGTGAGGCAGAGCAGCCAGGAGACCCTACTTGCCCTGAGGGGCGTTGTCTGGCAGCTGAACCCCCCCGCCAACCACCTGGGGTTAGGTGGGTCCCCATTGGCTGCCCCCTACGGGACCCCACACCCCCAGCCCCTCTGGCCTGTCACCTCACAAGGTCACGCCGTGCGATATAGAGCTCCGCCAGCCCCAGGCAGCGATGCTGTAAAATGACGAACAGTGAGGTGCGCATTGTGTCGGTGAACTTGAGGGGCTTCCACACCAATGTTGGAGAGCTCACTCATATGGCAATTCGAAAACATAGTGCCGATATAGTTTTTGTGTGCGAGACGTTTTTAGACGACATAGTGCCAGGGAACTATGCCCGAGTAAAGGGGTACTCGGCCTGGTTAAGGAAGGACCGCACCACCCAGGGCGGGGGCGTGGCTTTCTGTTATAAGGAGTCACTCAGCGTCCAGGTGGTCGAGCCTCCGGTGCCTGCGCCCAGGGAGCTTGAGTCATTAATACTCAAGGTGACAGACACTCATGGAAAGGGCCTGTTGTGCATTGGGTGTTATCGTCCCCCCACGCAGGGCGCAGTGCTTTTAAATTACCTAACTGATGATATTGATATCATGATGGTGGCAAATCAGTGTGACAATGTTATAATTATCGGTGACCTGAACCAGCATATAGTCAGGGACGCCTTTAACGCGCTGCTGGTTGTGCACGACCTTAACAACTACGTCACATTCCCCACCCACAGCTCCGGTTCGTCAATTGACCCAGTAGTGACAAACCTCCCTCTTCACAGTGTTCAGTGTTCGCCTCTCGACTTTGTGGGTACTTCCGACCACGTGGCAGTGCTCACAAAAATCTACTTTAGGAGGTCAGCCGAGGAAAGCCACACTCGTGTGCTGTGGAGGTGGGAAGCGGCGAACTGGGAGGCCATGCGTGCAGCCCTGAGAAGCACGGACTGGGAACACGTGCTGCGTGGCGACACGGACAAGCAGGTGGAGAGACTCACACAGCTGCTTCCCGCTCTCCAGAGCAGCTGGGTACCCCACTCGAAACACGAAACCAAGGCGTCAGACCAACCATGGTTTGGCCCGGAGTGCCGAGCCGCCTCTGATGAAAAATATCGTGCCTGGCGTGCCTTCATGAGGCATCCCACGGCCCGAAACAGGCAGAGACACAGAGAGGCGGCTCAGCGCATGAGGAACACCCAGGAGTGGGCTGCTGAGCGTATATAAACAAGTCAAACAAACTTAATGTTTATTGGAATTTGGTCAAATTATGATTACAGCCTCCTTCTCTTCCTCCTCCTCCTCTACCCCTGTAGAATTATCGGGATGACCGTAAGATCGTGACTCCAAGGTGCTAAAGTAGTATCTTTTGTCCTCAACTACAGATATCCCTCTCTTGGGATATTTTACTGTACTCATTCGTCCATTACGCACTGTGAATCCCTGATAGCCAAAGGTAAATGTTTGCTTCTGGAATAGGACGTCTTTGTATCGCTGATGAACATTTTTTTTTCTTTATGAGCTTTGGAACGCTCTTAGCTGAACTAAACCGGTCACCGTCTGCCAAGAGGATGGAGTAACACTTTGGTCTTACACCTACAAATTCTGAGATGGTTCTTTCCCTCACTTCAGACTTGAGAAATCCGAGCTTGCCTTTGTTGTCTGTGTTGTACAAGGAATGTGAGGAGCTAAAGTTACTTGTGTCTATATAGCTTTTAAAGGGTTCCTGCGAGTACTCTGTTAATAGATCAGGAGTTTCAGTTTCTGTTATTAAGGAATCAGTGTCACAATACACTAGTTTCGCTCGATCCCCGTAACGAGCCTTCATGATACTGCAAAAGAAATCATATAGTCGCAGCTTGGACAGCTCTAGGATGTAGTAGCCAATGTAGTTTGGATGATTCACCTGTGAATATTTCTTATGGAGAACTACAACTACATGACCATCATTGAGGGGTACAACACGTTTAAAGTAAGGACTTCGGACCAGCTTCAAAAACTTTTCGCGGTTGGTGACAATATCTATGCCCTCACTATATTTGGCCGCGTTCATCAGGAATCGACCAAAAATCCTGTTTGAAATACACTTGATTGCAGTTTTCTTGATAGGGCAAGTAGCACTTTTGCGGGCTTCTATGTTATCCTGAATGAAGTCCGCAAGAAAGTGCTTTTGCTGAAACATATAAATAGCATGCACTTTTTAACAACCCGGCCTAGTTGAATAAGCAGTTTAAGGAGGGACAGAGCAAACAGCATTTTCTCCTGAGCAACATGTGTTCCAATCTGTTTTATGTTCTTACACGGTACTGGACGGTTTTCTTCTTCATACCATTCGTGTGCGGCTGACGATATATCTCTATTGATGATATTGTGTCTTCTGATGGTCAGTGGGAGGTCATCCGTTTTCTCAATGACTTCACGTGAGACAGCCTCAGTATCGCACAGAATGAGGTATCCAAAATCGCCATCGGTTGCTTGATTGACCTAGCCCCCCTCCCGCTCAAAAACCAGTGCATTTCTGTCTCATCTAGTTTTCTCATATCTCCACATGGTAACTTCTCTTGCATTACAGTGGGATAAAGACTGTTGAAGTCAAGATATGAAAGGAAAGTGTTTCTATCATGTTTTGGATTAAACTGAGGGTTCGTGTTATTGGCGCGTACAAAACGACGCACAACACTTGTGTAGCCCCCATGCACATTTGTTTGAATGCAATGATATATGTGTGGGCTACTAAGCATCTCTAATTCCTGCTGTGTTTTTAACAGAAAAGAGTCATAGGCAAATCCTGGCAGGCTAACATAATTTACAATATCCAACCTCCACTGGGTTTTCAAAATACCTCTCCACTCTAGGAAGACATCACATAGAAGACCAACATCCACTTTTACATAAAGCAACAAATAGTCCATCAGGCTCTGACACCCAGCTACTTTCCAAACATTCTGAGCATGTTTATAATCACTTTCGGAAAGTTCTGCTTCTTGAAGCGAATTGAAAAAATCTTCGCGGGATGGAAGACTTGTCTCAGAAAGTCGTTCCATCGAATCCATATAGTCATAACAAAACACCTGCTTTCCCTTGATCAATAATGGCAACGCAGGTGCTGGCACATCTTTCAACATCTGTTGTGTGCATATGGGTTCGTTCCCATTACTGATGAATTGGTTCGCTAAAGCCGCGAGTGAACCAGACATAAACACATACGCGTCAATAAATCTCAAGTCATTTATGATGACTTCATGGTATTTGTGAACTGAGTGTTTTGGTCTTAGTTTGATTTTCAAAGTCAGGTAGCGTTAATTCACGCGGGATTAACGTCATGTCGTAATCCGCATTATGTGCAATGAGAGTGCGCTGCAATTTGTGATTTTTTTTTCATTTGAAGGTTGCATCTATTACAATAAGCTTCAATGTAATTGTTTCCTGATTTTTCATGCTCATGATGTTTTACTCCTTTACCTTTTAAAACCCGTATTTACAGAGAAGACAGTGAGTTTGTTCATTGTGACGTGCCGTATCTTCATCGGTCATATTGATTTTATTGTAGCCTTTAGAAAATTTTAACTTCTTCCAGGAGTGTGGGTTCAGCTAATGTAAGTTCGTTCTATATTCAAAACAGTGTGAGTTCAGCTAATGTAAGTTCGTTCTGTATTCAAAACAGTGTGAGTTCAGCTAATGTAAGTTCGTTCTATATTCAAAACAGTGTGAGTTCAGCCACAACTAGTTGACGGGAAATCTCTTCAGTCTATATTCAAAATAGTGTGAGTTCAGCTAATGTAAGTTCGTTCTATATACAAAACTGTGAGTTCAGCTAATGTAAGTTCGTTCTATATACAAAACAGTGTGAGTTCAGCTAATGTAAGTTCGTTCTATATTCAAAACAGTGTGAGTTCAGCTAATGTAAGTTCGTTCTATATTCAAAACAGTGTGAGTTCAGCTAATGTAAGTTCGTTCTATATACAAAACAGTGTGAGTTCAGCTAATGTAAGTTCTTTCTATATTCAAAACAGTGTGAGTTCAGCTAATGTAAGTTCGTTCTATATTCAAAACAGAGTGAGTTCAGCTAATATAAGTTCGTTCTTTATACAAAACAGTGTGAGTTCAGCTAATGTAAGTTCGTCCTATGATGAAAACAGTGTGATTTCAGCTAATGTAAGTTCGTTCTATATACAAACAGTATGAGTTCAGCTAATGTAAGTTCGTTCTATATACAAAACAGTGCAGGTTCAGCTAATGTAAGTTCGTTCTATATTCAAAACAGTGTGAGTTCAGCTAATGTAACAAGTTCGTTCTATATGCAAAACAGTGTGAGTTCAGCTAATGTAAGACCGTTCTATATACAAAACAGTGTGAGTTCAGCTAAATGTAAGTTCGTTCTATATACAAAACAGTGTGAGATCAGCTAATGTAAGTTCGTTCTATATACAAAACAGTGTGAGTTCAGCTTATGTAGAGTTCTGTTCTATATACAAAACAGTGTGAGTTCAGCTAATGTAAGTTCGTTCTATATACAAAACAGTGTGGGTTCAGCTAAAATGGTTTACAGCATTACTTCACACAATAGGATCTGCTTTCTACATGCTTTCTCCGTTTCTATTCACTATAATGTGAAAGCATACGCTATGGCAAAGTGATGTCTCTTTACACCCATCTGAAGTGAAGGCTTACGAGAATACTTCCTCAAAGACAGAATTAAATAAGATGAATCTCCTTCATATGCTTTAGCATGATTAATAAATTTCACAGTATATCCACAGGTGGGAATCTTAGTCTTGTGGATCATCATTGGGTGCTCAGCAAGCGTTGTCTTGTTCTCACAGGCACACAAATTTCATGCAGTTTCTCCATGCTGCATGAAAGTTCTTTTTCATTTCCCGCCGTAGGATAGTTTCCTTAAGCAGTTAATTAGAACACCAACGAGGGAAGAAAATATTTTGGATTTGTTGGTTAACTAATAAAGAGGACATAATAAGCAACATTGAGGTTGGGGTTCATTAGGTAACAGTGATCATAAGGAAATTAAATTCTAATATTAAATGGGGAGAATAGAGTCAGCAAGAAAACAACAACTTGTAATACCTGACTTCAGTAAAGGTGGACTTCGAGGTTTAAAGAAAGTAACTGCAAAGGCTTAAGAGAGTAAGATCAGAAGTAGCTGAGAGCTTAAAACCATAGGGTTCGTTATGTTGGAGTATGGAACGTGTAAGAGTTCCTTTTTCTGAAGTTCACCATTGGAATACGTGTTCACCTGGGAGGCTCTCCAACAATGTTTGAGCGAAACTGTGAGATTCAGGGAGAGATTTATACCCCAAATCCAACAAGAAGATATCCATAAGGACGTGAACATATATATATATATATATATATATATATATATATATATATATATATATATATATATATATATATATATATATATATATATATATATATATATATATATATATATACAAACTGGTGGTTTGCCTTCTCTTTTCCGAATATTTGTCTGCCCAGACAGTGGGAATTTGAGATAAATCTGACTTATTTAATAACACGAGGGAAGGAAAGGGAAGGGAGGGAGGGAGGAGGGGGAGGAGAGAGAAGAGGAGAGGGAGAAAGGTATGATGGCATGGCAGAGTTGAGAGCTGAAACTGTAGGGATTCAGGAGTATTTATACCCAAATCAACAAGAAGATATCCATAAGTGGACGTGAATATACAGCATATTTATATATATCTACAAACTGGTTTTGCCTTCTCTTTCCGAATATTTGTCTCGCCAGAACAGTGAATTTAGAGAGATAAATCTGGCTTATTTAACCCTTCTCGCGCACGATGACGCATTCATGTCATCAAGGGCCAAGGGTAAAGTATTCTGAGTGGACGATTTAAACGCAGAACGCCATAAAAGTAAATAAAAATGATTAAAATTAAGTTTTTGATGAAAGTGCGTCAAATTTGCAGTTGTTGTGAGTTCAGCTAATGTAAGTTCGTTCTATATTCAAAACAGTGTGAGTTCAGCTAATGTAAGTTCGTTCTATATACAAAACAGTGTGAGTTCAGCTAATGTAAGTTCGTTCTATATTCAAAACAGTGTGAGTTCAGCTAATGTAAATTCGTTCTATATTCAAAACAGTGTGAGTTCAGCTAATGTAAGTTCGTTCTATATTCAAAACAGTGTGAGTTCAGCTAATGTAAGTTCGTTCTATATTCAAAACAGTGTGAGTTCAGCTAATGTAAGTTCGTTCTTTATACAAAACAGTGTGAGTTCAGCTAATGTAAGTTCGTTCTATAATCAAAACAGTATGAGTTCAGCTAATGTAAGTTCGTTCTATATACAAAACAGTGCGGGTTCAGCTAATGTAAGTTCGTTCTATATTCAAAACAGTGTGAGTTCAGCTAATGTAAGTTCGTTCTATATGCAAAACAGTGTGAGTTCAGCTAATGTAAGACCGTTCTATATACAAAACAGTGTGAAGTTCAGCTAATGAGTTCGTTCTATATACAAAACAGTGTGAGTTCAGCTAATGTAAGTTCGTTCTATATACAAAACAGTGTGAGTTCAGCTAATGTAAGTTCGTTCTATATACAAAACAGTGTGAGTTCAGCTAATGTAAGTTCGTTCTATATACAAAACAGTGTGGGTTCAGCTAAAATGGTTTACAGCATTACTTCCACAATAGGATCTGCTTTCTACTGTTTCTCCGTTTCTATTCACTATAATGTAAGCATACGCTATGGCAAAGTGATGTCTCTTTACACCCATTCGAAGAAGGCTTTACGAGAATACTCTCAAAGACATAGAATGCTAAATAAGATGGCTCATATGCTTTAGCATGATTAATAAATTTCACAGTATATCCCGCAGGTGGGAATCTTAGTCTTGTGATCATCATTGGGTGCTCAGCAAGCGTTGTCTTGTTCTCACAGGCACACAAATTTCCATGCAGTTTCTCCATGCTGCATGGTTCTTTTTCATTTCCCGCCGTAGGATAGTTTCCTTAAGCAGTTAATTAGAACACCAACGAGGGAAGAAAATATTTTGGATTTGTTGTTAACTAATAAAGAGGACATAATAAGCAACATTGAGGTTGGGGGTTCATTAGGTAACAGTGATCATAAGGAAATTAAATTTAATATTAAATGGGAGAATAGAGTCAGCAGAAACAACACTTAATACCTGACTTCAGAAAGGCGGACTTCGAGGGTTTAAGAAAGTAACTGCAAAGGCTTAAGAGAGTAAGATCAGAAGTAGCTGAGAGCTTAAACCATAGGGTTCGTTATGTTGGGAGTACAGAACGTGTAAGAGTTCCTTTTTCCTGAAGTTCACCATTGGAATACGTGTTCACCTGGGAGGCTCTCCAACAATGTTTGAGCGAAACTGTAGGGATTCAGGAGTATTTATACCCAAATCAACAAGAAGATATCCATAAGGACGTGAACATACAGCATATATATATATATATATATATATATATATATATATATATATATATATATATATATATATATATATATATATATATATATATATATATATATATATATATATACAAACTGGTTTGCCTTCTCTTTTCCGAATATTTGTCTGCCCAGACAGTGAATTTGAGATAAATCTGACTTATTTAATAACACGAGGGAAGGAAAGGGAAGGGGAGGGAGGGAGGGAGGGGGGAGGAGAGAGAAGAGGGAGGGAGAAAGGTATGATGGCAGGGAGAGTTGAGCGAAACTGTAGGGATTCAGGAGTATTTATACCCAAATCAACAAGAAGATATCCATAAGGACGTGAATATACAGCATATTTATATATATCTACAAACTGGTTTGCCTTCTCTTTTCCGAATATTTGTCTGCCCAGACAGTGAATTTGAGATAAATCTGGCTTATTTAACCCTCTCGCGCACGATGACGCATTTCATGTCATCAAGGGTAAAAGGTTCTGGCGGACGATGACGCGAAACGCGCCATAAAAGTAAATAAAAAATGATTAAAAATTAAGTTTTTGATGAAAGTGCGTCAAATTTGCAGTTGTTGGGATAAGTTTCTTAATAGTAATATATGGCAATCTTTCTAAGGAACGTAGATGAGGAGCTTTGAGTGATTTTTATTTGTTAGGCTACTCTGACGAGAGAAAAAAAATCAGTTTTCTCGGTGTAACTCGGGAACTAATAGACGTATGAGGAATTTGAAGATACCATAAGAATCCTCACTATATTCCGCTTCGGAACATATATTCGGCTAAAAAAGTTGGCCCACAAAATTTCGAGCTAGCCGCAAATTTCTCAAGAATCAGAGGCGAATGGAAAACACACACACACACACACACACACACATACACAGACACACGCACACTTTCCCTCTCTCATCGCTCTTTCTCCCTTCCCTTCGCTGACTCACTGAGGTATTTCTGGGTTGCCTTCGTTTGAGCGTTATCTTGATCTAGGGAGAAAGGTAAACTCGATGCGGCAACGTCTAAGGTCATATGACACCGAAGAGCAGGCAGAAAATATAAAGAAATGCAAGTTGAGAAAAGAAATAAGAAGAAAGAAGTTAAGAAATGAGATATAAGACATTAATTAATGCAAAATCAGAAAAAAAGATGTAAGTGCGTCAAATTTGCAGTTGTTGGGATAAGTTTCTTAATAGCAACATATGGCAATCTTTCTAAGGAACGTAGATGAGGAGCTTTGAGTGATTTTTATTTGTTACGCTACTCTGACGAGAGAAAAAAAAATCAGTTTTCTCGGTGTAACTCGGGAACTAATAGACGTATGAGGAATTTGAAGATACCATAAGAATCCTCACTAAATTCCGCTTCGGAACATATTATATTCGGCTAAAAAAGTTTTCCCACAAAATTTCGAGCTAGCCGCAGATTTCTCAAGAATCAGAGGGGAATGGAAAACACACACACACACACACACACACACACACACATGATCCCTTTTTCACGGAAAAAGGTAAACTCGATGCGGCAACGTCTAAGGTCATATGACACCGAAGAGCAGGCAGAAAATATAAAGAAATGCAAGTTGAGAAAAGAAATAAGAGGAAAGAAGTTAAGAAATGAGATATAAGACATTAATTAATGCAAAATCAGAAAAAAAAGACTTGGTGCTGCAGTGTTTAGGGTTAGATGGCACCAAATAACCGGAGTAAAAAAATATATATATAAGTTGAGGAAAGAAATAAGAAGAAACAAGTTGAGAAATGAGAAATATGAAGATAATGATACAATACACCTAGCAAAAACTTAAATAATTTATCGAGTCTTACGTTCAATGGCGATTTTTTATTTTATTTTCGGACTTCCATTAGAGAGTAAATTCATATTCCAGCCTGGTCATTAACCTAATGTCTTTAACCTTTTCCGTGATCATAATCTCGTGGTCATTCGAGCCCCCCCCCCCTCCCTGCTGGGCACCCCTAATCCCGTCACCCTCCCGCTTCCGTACGCTAGTCCGAGAGGGGTGGAGTGGGGTGGGGGGATGGGGGGGGGATGGTTGGTGAAAAGGTAAAAGGGATGGGAGGGGGGGGGTCCAGATACCCCCTCTTCCGTAACCCCCCCGCTGACCCCCCAACCCCCACTTCCAGTCCCCGCCGCTGAGGCAACTCCCACTTCCGTAGCCCCCCCCCCCGCTGACCCCCCCAACCCCCACTTCCAGTCCCCCCCGCTGAGGCAACCCCCACTTCCGTACATTTGTTACTACTGACCGAAAAGATGTTAAGTGGCGTGCTCCTCGTAGAAAGTGACATTGTACGCACAATTGAAAAGATTAAAGTAAGCAAAGCTCCTGGTCCGGACAAAATTACACCGAGAATTTTAAAAGAAATCAAACATTAAATTTGTAAACTGCTCTCTATCACATTCAATAAATCATTAACAGCTGGAAAAGTTCCATCAGATTGGAAACTTGCAAATGTCACACCAATTTTCAAAAAGGGGGACAAGTCTCATCCAGGAAACTATCGACCAATTAGCCTGACATCGATTCTTTGTAAGTTAATGGAGACTACCATTCGCGACAATATGATGAAATTCTTCGAAGAAAATAATATAATAAATAATTCGCAACATGGCTTCCGTAGTAAACGTTCGTGTTTAACTAACTTACCTGATTTTTTTCATTATATTTTTGAGGTGTTCGATGAATCCAGATCAGTAGATATCATATATCTGGATTTTCAAAAGGCATTTCATAAGGTCCTCCACAAACGGTTGCTCAGTAAACTATTGGCGCACGGTATCTCGGGTAACATTCAAAATTGGCTTGTGGACTGGCTCTCTGAGCGGAAACAGAGAGTAGTTCTAAGCGGTGTTATATCAAACTGGCTCGATGTCAGAAGCGGCGTACCTCAAGGTACGTACTGGGCCCACATTCACCGCGTGATGGACGACGCGGGTTCGAATCCCAACGCTACCACTCGGATTTTTCAGTCACCGCCGAGTGGCTTAAAACTACCCACATGCTGTCCTGAAGACCACCCATCAACCCGGACTCTAGAGGAAGCCGTCCAAGCGAATCAAGAACGAGTTCCGGGGGGCAGCATGAGCCAATGCAAGATGGCGCCACTATAAACACTCGCCTGCGCCAGAACGGGCTGGGCCGACCATCAGGCCCCACCTGGAAGAAGCCTTTGGCCGACCATCAGGCCCCACCAGGAAGATGCCTACCGGCGCAACAGGCAACGACGTAAAAAAAAAAAAAAAAAAAAAAACAGATCAGTTCTTGGCCCCATGCTCTTCTTAATTTATGTTAATGATATCGATGATGTGGTCACTTACAAAGTATCGAAATTTGCTGATGACACAAAAATCGCTAGTAAGGTAACTACGGTCCGGACCAGGAGCTTTGCTTACTTTAATCTTTTCAATTGTGCGTAAAATGTCACTTTCTACGATGAGCACGCCACCTAACATCTTTTCGGTCCTTCTAACCTCCGGCGGTTGAGGTGATAAACAATCTTCGTCGGTAAATACGGATGCGAAAAAGTTATTTAGGATTGTAGCCATTTCATTTTCATCGTTCGTGTGGTTACCATTATCATTAGCAAGCGGTCCGATACCACAAGTGAGTGGCTTTGTATTATTTACATAGCTAAAAAATTCTTTAGGATTAGATTTACTCGTTTCCGCTATATATTCTTCAAGTTTTTTCTTGCTTCGTATTATTAATTTCTTGGTTTTGCGGCGAATTTTGTCCAACTCTAGTTTATCAGCCTCACTCTGAGTTGATCTGTATCTACTGTATACGCGTTTTTTAAGAGATAGGCTATTTTGAATTTCGTTATTCCACCATTTGGGTTTCTTCTTAAAAGCTGAACGTCTGTTTCGATAGGGTACGCATATACTTATGGCATAGTTCAATATTGTGGTGAAGGCCCCCCAAGATTTATCAATATCTGTTTCCGCCGAGATTTCAGTCCAGTCAGAGGAGGAGGAAGGAAATGAAATAAAGGGGGAGGTGCAGGGTGGTGAACGGGGCAGGAGTTGATGAGGGAGGGGAGAAGAAAGGGTGAAAAAGAAGAGGGGAGAGAAGAAAGGTGGTGAAAAAGGGAGATGTAAAAAAAAACAGCCATGGAATCAGCCCCAGTACACACACACACACACACACACACACTGATGACAGGGCAGAACAAGTTGCGAGTAAAGACACCAATCAATAGCCCCCCTCCCCCCTTCCTCTTTTCCCTTCCCCACTTTCTCTCCCCTCCTCACCCCCTCCTCCTCCTCCTCCTCCTCCTCCTCCTCACCCCCCTCCACCTTCCCTTCCCTTTCATTCACTTATTTACTTCTTCCTCATTATTCCCTTCTCCCTTTCTCTCCTTTTCTTTCTGTCAGTCACTTCTCTCCCCTTTCTCATCTTTTTTCTTCCCCTTCCGCTCTCTCTCTCTCTCTCTCTCTCTCTCTCTCTCTCTCTCTCTCTCTCTCTCTCTCTCTCTTTTTCTTTTCATTTTTCATCATTCACTTCCTTTTTTTCTTCCTTTTCCTTTAGCATCTCTATGAAAAAATACGAATGACTATTCTTGTGATGGTTCATACCCGGTGCATTTACCTCACTGCACTCCCATTTTCCCTTATTAGTATTGTTTATATATATTTTTTTTATGTCATATTGAATCTTTACCAACTCTCTTTAACGACCTCAGAAATAACAACAATACAGATGATGATGTATCAATGGAAATTATCAATCAAATGTATGGACACATGGATTTCAACGCCCTTTCTAAATATTAATACCTCTCCACGTACAATAATTTTCTTTCATCTCAAAATTCAAATCAGCTCACTGTAATGCATATAAATTCTAGATCTTTACCAAAGAATTCTGATAATATTCAATCATTTCTCACTAGCCTTCACTCTCCTCCAGCTGTATTGGCTATGACTGAAACTTGGCTGACTGACAGCAACAAATAATCCATGAAATCACTGGCCATCACTCATACCATCTCGTTAGAAATACACGGGCCCAAGGAGGAGTTACAGTATATGTTTCCAATGTACGTATTGCACTCTGAGCAACTTGATGATTTAACTTTTGTAAATGACCAAATAGAAATCAACACCGTTAAAGAAACCACCCACTCTTTTATTTTTTTAAGTTTGTGCTGTCTATAGAGCAAACAGTAAACACATTGCTGTGGATGAATTTACTAACATACTTGATACTCTGTTACGGGACAGAGCAAGAAACAATAATATTATACTTATCGGAGACTTCAACATCAATCTATTAGAACATACTTCACATTCACCAACAAACAACTTTCTTGTAAACATCCAAGCTTTAAATTTCATTCCCCACATTGCCAGGCCAACTAGGTTTACAGATAGCTCAATTTTGTCCGAACCGTCTCTCCTCGATTATATATTTACTAATTTCACAAAAAAATACACCTCAGGTATTATACATTTCCCCATTTCTGACCATTTACCAATATTCTTGAATATTTCCACTCCGATACCAAGCAAAAATCCCATCAAAATTGAATTTAGACATGTGACTCCTGAGTTTAAGCACCTTTTCTCCCATAAACTCAATAATATAGACTGGAATGCTCTCTTATCCTCGCGAGATGTTAACACCAATTTTTGTAAATTTCTTATCAAAATCAATGAATTATACAATGACTGTTTCCCGTTGAGAACTAAATATATTTCTGAAAAGAGACTGCAAAACCCCTGGATAACAACAGCTGTTATTAAGTCCAATAAAACTAAAAACAACCTATCTAAAGATTATAAAGTAGTGCTATCACAGAAAATCATTATAAAATATACCGCAATATGTTAAACAGGGTTATTAGTAACTCAAAAAAGTCATATTACATGAATATATTTACAAATTTCAAAAATGATACTTGAAAAATCTCGAATGGTGTTAATCAACTTAAAAACAACTACAAAAATATATATCTAAGCTATATATCCGTAAATAACAAAATACTCAGACATCCTTCAGCGATAGCTGACGCATTCAATAAATATTACACAAAAAAGAGGGGTGGGGTGGGGTGGGGGGGGGGGGATGGTTGGTGAAAAGGTAGAGATGGGAGGGGGGGGTCCAGATACCCCCTCTTCCGTAACCCCCCCCGCTGACCCCTCCAACCCCCACTTCCAGTCCCCCCCGCTGAGGCAACCCCCACTTCCGTAACCCCCCCGCTGACCCCCCCAACCCCCACTTCCAGTCCCTCCCACTGAGGCAACCCCCACTTCCGTACATTTGTTACCACTTCGGTCCTTCTAATCTCCGGCGGTTGAGGTGATAAACTATCTTCGTCAGTAAATACGGATGCGAAAAAGTTATTTAGGATTGTAGCCAAGAGGACGGAGGAGGAGGAGGAGGAGGAAACATGGAAACATGGACTAGCAAGCAGCAGAAAGCCTGTTGGGTCATTAATAGGCTGCCTGCGTTCAGTGATTTAATTAATCCGTTTGCCACAGGAGTGGCTTGCAGGGAAGGATTAAAGCACTTGTGTACCTACTCTTGGATACGTTCAGTTCACTCCCGTTGCAGCAAAGTGGCGATCAATGCGTTTCTTGAATGAGTTGATGCTCTCTGCGCTAACCACTTCTGCAGGGAGGCTGTTCCAGTGGCGAACAACCCTATTCGAGAAATAACTCCTGCCTATGTCGGTATTGCATCGCTTTGCTTGAATTGTTTTACCGTTGTTTCTTGTTCTCAGGTTAGTTTGTAGCGTGAAGAGTTTGGAGTGATCAACGTTGCTGAGCTTGTTCAGGTACTTAAAGACTTGTATCATGTCTCCCCGCAGTCGTCTCTTTTCCAACGTGAAGAGGTTGAGTCGCTCGAGTCCCTCTTCATAGGGCTTCGTCCTCAGTGATGGTATCATCTTCGTAGCGCGGCGCTGTACTCTCTCAAGTAATTCAATGTCTTTCCTGTAATTTGGAGACCAGAATTGCACGGCGTATTCCAGGTGTGGCCTCACCAGCGAATTATACAAGGATAACATAACTCCCGGCGTCTTGTATTCGAAGTTCCTCGATATGAACCCAAGCATTGTATTGGCTCTCTTACAGGCGGACTTGCAGTGTTTTGTTTGTTTCAAGTCACTGCTGATGGTGACCCCGAGGTCTCTTTCCTCTTGCACTACATGTAGTGGTTCGCCACCCATGTGGTATGTGTGACTGCTGTTTCTGGATCCGATATGCATTACTTTACATTTGGTAGTGTTGAAGGACATCTGCCATTTTTCCGACCACCGAGTGATCAGGTCCAGGTCTGTTTGGATAATTTCGCAGTCTGCCGTCGTGAGGGCCTTCCCACCCACCTTTGTGTCGTCGGCAAATTTTGAAAGATTAGATTTTAATCCAAGTTCTAGGTCGTTGATATATATGATGAAGAGTATGGGTCCCAACACTGACCCCTGTGGCACTCCACTTGTGACCGGGAGCCACTCGGAGGCCTGTCCGTTGAGTAAGACTCGTTGTTTTCTACCAGTGAGCCAGTCTTTGATCCACGCTGTCAGGTTGTCGCCTAACCCCGCCGACTTGAGTTTCTTGAGGAGTCTTTCGTGTGGCACTTTGTCAAAGGCTTTTTGAAAGTCTAGATATATAACATCACTGGGGATATGATTATCCCAGTTTTCATAGATACCTTGGAAGAAGTCCAGCAAATTGGTTAAGCATGAGCGCTTATTCCTGAAACCGTGCTGAACATCGGAAATGATGTTGTTGCCTTCAAGAAACCTAACGAGTTTGTCTCTGATGATCTTCTCGAGGATTTTTCCGGCCACTGAGGTCAAGCTGATTGGTCTGTAGTTTAGGGCCACGCTTTTGTCTCCCTTTTTGAAGATCGGTGTTACGTTCGCTTGTTTCCAGTCTTTCGGAACTTTGTTTTGTTGTAGTGACAGATTGTAGATGGCAGTGAGTGGCTTGAGGATTTGCTGCTTGAGTTCCTTGAGCAGCCTGGGTGACAAGTCGTCGGGTCCGATGGACTTGTTTGTCTCGAGTTTGTCTAGGTACTTTTTCACATCCCATTCGTCGACTGGGCCAATTTCTAGGGGAGTGATTCCCATCGGTGGGGTAGGGCTCTCGGGTACGGACTGGGTGTTCTCGACCGTGAACACAGACGCGAAGCTTCTGTTTAGGATGTCGACCATTTGTCTGCTGTCATGTGTTAGTACGTCACTTTCATCTTTTAGGGGACCGATATTGCTTTTTGTCTTCTTTTTGGTTCTTATGTACGTTAAGAACTTTTTCGGGTTGGACTTGGCTTCGCGCGCAATCTGCTTTTCATAGTCGCGTTTACGCTGGCGCATGAGAGTTCTGCAAGCTCTGAGGCTTTGATGGTACTGTTCGCGAGCCTCGTCTGTGCTGTTGTCCTTTAGCAAGTTGTATTTTCTCTTCTTTAAATTAATCGCCTGTCGAACTTGGGTAGTCATCCACGGTGGGCTTGTGGCATTATTTGTTCTCCTAGTCTTCATGGGAACAGTTGTTCTCTCTACCTCTAGGAGTTTGTTCTTGAAACCGTTCCACGCGCCGTCCACAGGAGTGAGGTTCATGGGTTCTCAAGGTGTCTGGGTTAGCAGCTCACGAGCGAGATTAAAATTGGCTCTTTTGTAGTCTGGAATCCTGGACGTGTTTTCGGTGAGTTCATGGTCTGTTCTGATCTTTAGGCGAATTAGGTGATGGTCGCAACCATCCAGTTTTTCGCCGACCTGACATTCACGTGTGAGATCGAAATCACTCACGAGTACTAGGTCTAGTAAGTTATTTTCCCTTGTCGGTTGGGTAACAATCTGAATTAAAAAAGTGTCCTCTAACATTTCGAGCAATCTGTTACCCTCCCGATCTCCAATCATCGTGGTCCAGTCAATGTTGGAACAGTTAAAGTCCCCGATAATGACTGACTGTTTGTTTTGTGTTATGGTGTGAATTTCCTCGCACAGCGCTTCGTCGTCGCTGCTTGTCGCTTTGGAGGTCTGTAAACGGTTCCAATCGTTATTTTGTTGTGCTTGCTAGTCTCCAGTTCAACATATACAGTGTCATATTTCTCTGAGTCCTCTGGTTATTTTCACGGCCAGGTATTTGTTCTTGACGTAACAGATAACACCTCCTCCTTTCTTGTGAAGTCTGTTTTTGTAGAAGCTCTCGTATCCCGGAATTGAGAATTCGGTCATTAGGTGGTCAGAGGTGGCCCACGTTTCGGTGATGGCAATCACGTCCGGACTTTCTACGTCAACGTAGGCAAGTAACTCATCCCGTTTGGGTATTAAGCTCCGCGCGTTGGTGTATAGGACAGAAATGTCCTTCTTGACTTCAACGCTTCGAGGCACAGTAGTCTGGTATCTGCTTGTGTTTTCTGTTGGGGGCCTTGGTGTGTGATGAGCGGTCCCTACTGGTTGGTTGTTTGCGATACTTTGGTGCCCCTCCCGCGCTCGGAGTTTTTTGAGTACAAAAGTACCTCCTCGTTCAGCAACCTACCAAGCCGTGCTGAGCCAGTCGCATTGAGGTGAAGACCGTCAGAACGGAAAAGGTCAGAGATATCACATAAGTGATCCCACTGACTTGCGAATGAAACTTCCTCGTCCTGAAAGAGGTGCTTCAATCTGTTGTTGATGTTCGACGCCTTTCTCTGGAAGCCTGTGAAGGCGTTGATTCTCGGAAGAATCCCGGAGACAATGATGTGGCGTGACTTTTCCATGAAGCGGCGGATTACTCGTCGGTAGTCAGCTATGATTTCCTCCGTGCGTATTGTTTGAACGTTGTTCGTGCCAGCGTGCAAAACAAAGAGTGTGTCCTGTTCCGTGCGGCCTGAGACGAGGTCTGCAGCTTCTTCTATATCTTGTGGTTTTGCACCAGGAATACAGTAGCGTCTTCTGTTCTTGATACTTCGTCAACAGAACTCAGTCAGTTGTCCTCTAACAATGCTGTCACCCACTAGTGTTATGTTAACCTTGGTGTTGACCCTTGATCCGTTGAAGTGTGATCCGTCTTCACAGGAGACGGCTGGGAGGATGGTCTTCCGTCTACGCCTGCAAGCTAGGGAGGAACACAAAGTAACACAAATGAAGAACAAACAACAGCAGACCTGCTGGTCCTTACGAGGTTGTTTGTGACAAGCTACACTAACTATCTAATCAAAGGTGGAAGATGAAGGACAGCAAAGGCGAAGGCTCCTCCCCACCCCCCCATCCCTCCAGCCAAAGCTGGCAGGAAAGGAAAAAGAACCATGTAGCATGGAAAAACTGCATGGAATTTATGTAGGAAAGAGGAAAGAACTACCATTACTGCTACCACTAACCGGGCGATAAAAGCGGACAAGGACACCAGTATTCGAAAGAACTTAACGTTATTACGACAATGAGTAATATCTTAGTTGCTGGTTGGATTCAAAAGACTTGTCTAGTCTATTCTTGAAGGCTGCAACTGTTGTACTATCAACGACATCACAAGGTAGAGAGTTCCAAACATTAACAACTCGATTGAAGAAGAAGTGTTTAGCTTCGTGCGACGAGAATCTTTTACCACTTATGTTCAAATTGTAATTTCTTCTTGTTCTATTTGATCGATCAATTGTAAAGTAATCTTCCGCATTAATATCTCTGAATCCTTTAAACATTTTAAACACTTCTATTAAATCGCCTCGCATTCTCCGTTTTGATACGCTGAATAAATTTACTTCTTTAAGCCTTTGTTCATATGACAAATTTCTCAACCTAGGAATCATCTTTGTTACTCTTCGTTGGACCCGTTCCAACTTTTCTATATCTTTTTTGTAGTACATAAGAACATAGGAACATAAGAACGCAGGAGTCTACAAGAGGCCGGTAGGCCTGTACGAGGCAGCTCCTTTGACCCTAAGCTCCCGTGTATCTAACCCCACCCTAGTAGGGAGACCAAAACTGTACACAGTACTCTAGACGGGGTCGAACCAACGAAATATACAGTTTTAATACCACTTTTTCCGATTTATTATTAAAGACTCGTCCGATGAAGCCAACCAATTTGTTTGCAGTTTTAACTACCTCTGAACAATGCTGACCGGGCTTTAAATCGCTTGATATAGTGATTCCAAGATCCTTTTCTTTACTTACTGCAGAAAGTTGTTGGCCATTCATTACGTACCGAACGCGATTGTTATTTTTTCCGATGTGCAACACTTTACATTTCTCAACGTTAAATTTCATTTGCCATTGATTGGCCCAACGTGCAAGTCGATCTAGATCTGATTGTAAAGCTTCTTCGTCGAGTGTCGCAGTTACTTCACTAGCAATTTTTGTGTCATCAGCAAATTTTGATACTTTGCAAATGAGCCCATCATCGATATCATTAACATAAATAAAGAAGAGCATGGGGCCAAGCACTAATCCTTGAGGTACGCCGCTTTTGACATCGAGCCAGTTAGATGTAACACCGTTTAGAACTACTCTCTGTTTCCGCTCAGAGAGCCAGTCCGCAAGCCAATTGTGAATGTTACCCGAGATACCGTGCGCCAGTAGTTTGCTGAGCAATCGTTGGTGGGGACCTTATCAAATGCCTTTGAAGATCCAGATATATGATATCTACTGATCTCCTTTCATCGAACACCTAAAAATATAGTGAAAAAAATCAAGTAAGTTAGTCAAACACGAACGTTTACTAAGGAAGCCATGTTGCGAATTATTTATTATATTATTTTCTTCGAAGAATTTCACCATATTGTCGCGAATGATAGTCTCCATTAACTTACAAACAATAGATGTCAGGCTAATTGGTCGATAGTTTCCTGGATGAGACTTGTCCCCTTTTGAAAATTGGTGTGACATTTGAAAGTTTCCAATCCGACGGAGCTTTTCCAGCTGTTAAAGATTTATTGAATATGATGGAGAGCGGTTTACAAATTTGATGTTTGATTTCTTTTAAGACCCTAGGGGTAATTTTGTCTGGACCAAATCTTTTCAATTGTGCGTAAAATGTCACTTTCTACGATGAGCACGCCACTTAACATCTTTTCGGCCCTTCTAACCTCCGGCGGTTGAGGTGATAAACAATCTTCGTCGGTAAATACGGATGCGAAAAAGTTATTTAGGATTGTAGCCATTTCATTTTCATCGTTCGTGTGGTTACCATTTTCATTAGCAAGCGGTCCGATACCACAAGTGAGTGACTTTTTTATTATTTACATAGCTAAAAAAATCTTTACGATTAGATTTACTTGTTTTCGCTATATATTCTTCAAGATTTTTCTTGCTTCGTTTTATTAATTTCTTGGTTTCGCGGCGAATTCTGTCCAACTCTAGTTTGTCAGCCTCGCTCTGAGTTGATATGTATCTACTGTATACGCATTTCTTAAGAGATAGGCTATTTTGAATTTCGTTATTCCACCATTTGGGTTTCGTCTTAGAAGCTGAACGTCTGTTACAATAGGGTACGCATATGCTTATGGCATTGTTTAATATTGTGGTGAAGGCCCCCCAAGATTTATCAATATCTGTTTCCACCGTGATTTCAGTCCAGTCAGAATTATTTAGATTTTTTTTTTTTTTTTTTTTTTTTTTACAGCAAAGGAGACAGCTCAAGGGCACAAAAAAGTAAACATTAATAATAAAAAAAAGCCCGCTACTCGCTGCTCCTAAAAAGAATCCAAAGAGGTGGCCGAAAGATAAGTCAGTTTCGGGAGGAGAGGTGTCCTGATACCCTCCTCTTGAAAGAGTTCAAGTCGTAGGCAGGAGGAAATACAGATGAAGGAAGATTGTTCCAGAGTTTACCAGCGTGTGGGATGAAAGAGTGAAGATGCTGGTTAACTCTTGCATAAGGGGTTTGGACAGTATAGGGATGAGCATGAGTAGAAAGTCGAGTGCAGCGGGGCCGCGGGAGGGGGGGAGGCATGCAGTTAGCAAGTTCAGAAGAGCAGTCAGCGTGGAAATATCGATAGAAGATAGAAAGAGAGGCAACATTGCGGCGGAATTTAAGAGGTAGAAGACTATCAGTATGAGGAGGAGAGCTGATGAGACGAAGAGCCTTTGCCTCCACTCTGTCCAGAAGAGCTGTGTGAGTGGAGCCCCCCCACACATGAGATGCATACTCCATACGAGGGCGGACAAGGCCCCTGTATATGGACAGCAACTGTGCAGGGGAGAAGAACTGGCGGAGACGGTACAGAACGCCCAGCCTCGAGGAAGCTGATTTAGTAAGAGATGAGATATGAAGTTTCCAGTTGAGATTTTGAGTTAAGGATAGACCGAGGATGTTTAGTGTTGAGGAAGGTGATAGCTGGGTGTTGTCAAAGAATAGGGGATAGTTGTTTGGAAGATTGTGTCGAGTGGATAGGTGGAGAAAGTGTTTTTGAGGCGTTGAAGGACACCAGGTTCTTCTTGCCCCAATCGGAAATAATAGTAAGGTCTGAGGCTAAGCGTTCTGCAGCCTCCAGCCTTGAGTCGTTAAGTTCCTGAAGGGTGGGTCTTCTATTAAAAGAAGTTGAATAATGCAGAGTGGAATCATCGGCGTAGGAATGGATAGGACAGTTCGTTTTGGAAAGAATTGATCGGAGTCTTACGAAATTCGCTCTCTGATAATCAGGCACCTTTTCTTTACTAGGAGTTACTTTACTTTCTTTCATATTGATGCTGAATGTGATTGTTCGGTGATCGCTAGAACAAAAAATTGGACCAACATTTACCTCGTTAACTAGATCAGCTGTCGTTGAAAAGATAAGGTCAAGTATATTATTCTCCCGAGTCAGTTCTTGAACGTGTTGATGGAAATCACTTTCTAGTAAATTTGTGTATAGGTCGAGCCCTGTATGACAGTTCAACGGTTCACCCCATATTTTCACTGGCAAGTTAAAGTCCCCAAAAATTACTGCCTCGCAACTGTTACTTGTTTCTAATAATAATTCACTTAATGCGTGGTCGGAGGAGGAGGAGGCGGAGGAGGAGGGGGAGGAGGAGGAGGGGGAGGAGGAGTAGGATTAAGAGTAGGAGGAGGAGGAGGAGGAGGAAGAAGAAGGAGGTGAAGAGAAGGGAGAAGAAGCAGGAGAAGAAGAAGAAGAAGAAGAAGAAGGAGATGATAATGGTGATGATGAGGAGGAGGAGGAGGAGGAGGAAGAGGAGGAGGAGGAGGAAGAGGAGGAGGAGGAAGGGGAGGAGGAGGAGTTGGAGGAGGAGGAGGAGGAAGAATGAGAGGAAAAAGAAGACGAAGTAGGCGTAGAAGAAGAAGCAGAGGGGGAGGAGGAGGGAGTGGAGGAGGAGGACGAGGAGATGGAAGAGCGGGCAGCGTGGGTGGAAAACATGGAAACATGGACTAGCAGGCAGCAGAAAGCCTGTTGGCTCATTACTAGGCTGCCTGCGTTCAGTGATTTAATCAATCCGTTTGCCACAGGAGTGGCTTGCAGGGAAGGATTAAAGCACTTGTGTACCTACTCTTGGGAACGTTCAGTTCACTCCTGTTGCAGCAAAGTGGCGATCAATGCGTTTCTTGAAGGAGTTGATGGTCTCTGCGCTAACCACTTCTGCAGGAAGGCTGTTCCAGTGGCGAACAACTCTATAGCAGAGGAAGAGGAAGAAGAAGAAGAGGAAGAAGAAGAAAAAGAAGAAGAAGAAGACGAAGAAGGAGAAGAAGCAGAGGAGGAGGAGGAGGAGGAGGAGGGGGACGACGAGGAGGAGGGGGGGGAGGAGAAGGAGGAAGGGGGGGGACGAGAAGGAGATGGATGGGTGCGCAGTGGATGCGGTAACACAAGAAGAAGAAGAAGAAGAAGAAGAAGAAGAAGAAGAAAGGGTCAACCTAACCTTGTGGGCCATGGCTCTCGTCCGGACCATTGGGAGGGTGGAGGAGAGGAAGGAGGGAGATGAAGAGGAAGAGAAAGAGGAAGAAGCCGAAGTGTGCGAAGCCGTCGTCATGACCACTATGTACAGGAGGGTGCATAGGGATACATGCAGACCACAGGAGGCCAGTCGGCGTACACGCGGCGCCTCCTGGGAATGGTTGATTCACCAAACTCCCTTAACAGCCATAAATGTGCCTAACCTCTACTGAAATCTTTCAATGGTGTCTGCCCATTTTGTTCAATTCACCTACCACCACCTGGTCGTGAAATAATTCTTTGCCATTTTCCCGCTCGTATATTTGACCCATAACTATAGATAGCCTACCAGTAACATAATATACGCCTCCTCGGTGCAGTGGATAGCGTCCCTAGCTTCGAATGTGCTGGGCTGGCAAGGTTCGAATCCCCGCCCACCCAATTGGTCATCCTCCCTTTCGGGCTTATCGATAAATGGGTCCCTGAGGAAGGCAAACTGGTAACCCGGACGTCACACTGGCCCAACGTTACCAGATAATCATACTCAGCACACCGTATTTTTCGGCTTCTGGCCCATCAGTATATAAACAAAACAGAGAGACACTACGATTTAAACCCTAAATTCAATTGGATATCGTTATTGATGGAACTACGACAGTTTTGGGCCTAAACCTGATAAATGCAATGGTCGGGTAACGCTGCCTGGCCCTGGGTCGGGTTAGGGTCAGTATTATAAGACGCTTTCGCTTCTCACATCAACTATTCAAAAGGTCAAAGAGGGATTTTTTTTTTTTTGGTTCACGCTACTGAAGAAGGGTCAAACTATCATCAGATCCATAAAACCACTGCAGAAAATGCCCTAAACCCACACGAAAGCCTTGGCAAATATGTGTTTCCTAGGTTCATGGTACAGAAGAAGGGTCAAACTATCATCAGGTTCATAAAACCACTACAGAAAATGCCTTAAACTCATACGAAAGCCTTGGCAAATATGTGTTTCCTAGGTTCATGGTACAGAAGAAGGGTCAGACTATCACCGGGGTCATAAAACCACTGCAGAGAATGCCCTAAACTCTTACGAAAGCCTTGGCAAATATGTGTTTCCTAGGTTCATGGTACAGAAGAAGGTTAAACTATCACCAGGGTCATAAAACCACTCCAGAAAATGCCCTAAACTCTTACGAAAGCCTTGGCAAATATGTGTTTCCTAGGTTCATGGTACAGAAGAAGGTTAAACTATCACCAGGGTCATAAAACCACTGCAGAAAATGCCCTAAACTCTTACGAAAGCCTTGGCAAATATGTGTTTCCTAGGTTCATGGTACAGAAGAAGGGTCAGACTATCACCAGGGTCATAAAACTACTCCAGGAAATGCCCACACCTCCTACGAAAGCCTTGGCAAATGTGTGTTTCCTAGGTTCATGGTACAGAAGAAGGGTCAAACTATCACCAGGGTCATAAAACTACTCCAGGAAATACCCTAAACTCATACGAAATCCTTGGCAAATATGTGTTTCCTAGGTTCATAGTACAGAAGAAGGGTCAAACTATCACCAGGGTCATAAAACCACTGCAGAAAATACCCTAAACTCATACGAAAGCCTTGGCAAATATGTGTTTCCTAGGTTCATGGTACAGAAGAAGGGTCAAACTATCACCAGGGTCATAAAACTACACCAGGAAATGCCATAAACTCATACGAAAGCCTTGGCAAATATGTGTTTCCTAGGTTCATGGTACAGAAGAAGGGTTAAACGATCACCAAGGTCATAAAACCACTGCAGAAAATGCCCTAAACTCATACGAAAGCCTTTGCAAATATGTTTCCTAGGTTCATGGTACAGAAGAAGGGTTAAACTATCACCAGGGTCATAAAACCACTGCAGAAAATACCCTATACTCATACGAAAGCCTTGGCAAATATGCGTTTTCTAGGTTCATGGTACAGAAGAAGGGTCAAACTATCACCGGGGTCATAAAACCAATGCAGAAAATGCCGTAAACTCATACGAAAGCCTTTGCAAATATGTGTTTCCTAGGTTCATGGTACAGAAGAAGGGTCAAACTATCACCAGGGTCATAAAAATACTCCAGGAAATGCCCTAAACTCATACGAAAGCCTTGGCAAATATGTTTTTCCTAGGTTCATGGTACTGAAGAAGGGTCAAACTATCACCAGGGTCATAAAAATACTCCAGGAAATGCCCTAAACTCACACGAAAGCCTTAGCAAATATGTGTTTCCTAGGTTCATGGTACTGAAGAAGGGTCAAACTGATCACCAGGGTCATAAAACCACTCCAGGAAATGCCCTAAACTCATACGAAAGCCCTGGCAAATATGTGTTTCCTAAGTTCATGGTACAGAAGAAGGGTCAAACTATCACCAGGGTCATAAAACCAATGCAGAAAATGTTCTAAACTCATACGAAAGCCTTACCAAATATGTGTTTCCTAGGTTCATGGTACTGAAGAAGGGTCAAACTATCACCAGGGTCATAAAAATTCTCCAGAAAATGCCCTAAACTCATATGAAAGCCTTGGCAAATATGTGTTTCCTAGGTTCATGGTACAGAAGAAGGTTAAATTATCACCAGGGTCATAAAACCACTGCAGAAAATGCCCTAACCTCATACGAAAGCCTTGGCAAATATGTGTTTCCTAGGTTCATGGTACAGAAGAAGGGTCAAACTATCACCAGGGTCATAGAACCACTGCAGAAAATGCCCTAAACTCATACGAAAGCCTTGGCAAATATGTTTTTCCTAGGTTCATGGTACAGAAGAAGGGTCAAACTATCACCAGGGTCATAAAACTACTCCAGGAAATGCCCGAAACTCATACAAAAGAGTTGGCAAATATGTGTTTCCTAGGTTCATGGTAAAGAAGAAGTGTTAAACTATCACCATGGTCATAAAAATACTCCAGAAAATGCCCGAAACTCATACGAAAGCCTTGGCAAATATTTGTTTCCTAGGTTCATGGTACAGAAGAAGTTTTAAACTATCACCAGGGTCATAAAACTACTCCAGGAAATGCCCTAAACTCATACGAAAGCCTTGGCAAATATGTGTTTCCTAGGTTCATGTTACAGAAGAATGGGTCAAACTATCACCAGGGTCATAGAAACACTGCAGAAAATGCCCTAAACTCATACGAAAGCCTCGGCAAATATGTTTCCTAGGTTCATGGTACAGAAGAAGGGTCAAACTATCACCAGGGTCATAAAAATACTCTAGGAAATGCCCTAAACTTATACGAAAGCCTTGGCAAATATGTGTTTCCTAGGTTCATGGTACAGAAGAAGGGTGAAACTATCACCAGGGTCATAAAAATACTCCAGGAAATGCCCTAAACTCATACGAAAGCCCTGGCAAATATATGTTTCCTAGGTTCATGGTACAGAAGAAGGGTCAAACTATCACCAGGGTCATAAAACCACTCCAGGAAATGCCCGAAACTCATACGAAAGCCCTGGCAAATATGTGTTTCCTAAGTTCATGGTAGAGAAGAAGGGGCAAACTATCACCAGGGTCATAAAACCAATGCAGAAAATGTTCTAAACTCATACGAAAGCCTTAGCAGATATGTGTTTCCTAGGTTCATGGTACTGAAGAAGGGTCAAACTATCACCAGGGTCATAAAACCACTCCAGGAAATGCCCGAAACTCATACGAAAGCCCTGGCAAATATGTGTTTCCTAAGTTCATGGTAGAGAAGAAGGGGCAAACTATCACCAGGGTCATAAAACCAATGCAGAAAATGTTCTAAACTCATACGAAAGCCTTGGCAAATATATGTTTCCTAAGCTCATGGCACAGAAGAAGGTTAAACTATCACCAGGGTCATAAAACCACTGCAGAAAATGTTCTAAACTCATACGAAAGCCTTGGCAAATATGTGTTTCCTAGGTTCATGGTACAGAAGAAGGGTCAAACTATCACCAGGGTCATAAAAATTCTTCAGAAAATGCCCTAAACTCATACGAAAGCCATAGCAAATAATTGTTTCCTAGGTTCATGGTACTGAAGAAGGGTCAAACTATCACCAGGGTCATAAAACTACTCGAGGAAATGCCCACACCTCCTACGAAAGCCTTGGCAAATATGTGTTTCCTAGGTTCATGGTACAGAAGAAGGGTTAAGCTCTCACCAGGGTCATAAAACCACTCCCGAAAATGCCCTAAACTCATACGAAGGCCTTGGCAAATATGTATTTCCAAGGTTCAAGGTGCAGAAGAAGGTTCAAACTATAACTAGGGTCATAAAACCAAAGCAGAAAATGCCCTAAACTCATAGGAAAGCCTTAGCAAATATGTGTTTCCTAGGTTTATGGTACAGAAGAAGGGTCAAACTATCACCAGGGTCATAAAACCACTCAAGAAAATGCCCTAAACTCATACGAAAGCCTTAGCAAATATGTGTTTCCTAGGTTCATTTTACAGAAGAAGGTTAAACTATCCCCAGGGTCATAAAACCACTGCAGAAAATGCCCTAAACTCATACGAAAGCCTTGGCAAATATGTGTTTCCTAGGTTCATGGTACAGAAGAAGGGTTAAACTATCACCAGGGTCATAAATCTACTTCAATAAATACCCTAAACTCATACGAAAGCCTTGGCAAATATGTGTTTCGTAGGTTCATGGTACAGAAAAAGGGTCAAACTATCACCAGGGTCATAAAAACCCTGCAGAAAATGCCCTAAACTCATACGAAAGCCTAGGTTCATGGTACAGAAGAAGGGTTAAAATATCACCAGGGTCATAAAACCACTCCAGGAAATGCCCTAAACTCATACGCAAGCCTTGGCAAATATGTGTTTCCTATGTTCATGTTACAGAAGAAGGGTCAAACTAATTCCAGGGTCATAAAACTACGCCAGGAAATGCCCTAAACTCATACGAAAGCCTTGGCAAATATGTGTTTCCTAGGTTCATGGTACAAAAGAGGGGTCAAACTATCACCAGGGTCATAAAACTACTCCAGGAAATACCCTAAACTCATACGAAAGCTTTGGCAAATATCTATTTCCTATGTTCATGGTACAGAAGAAGGGTCAAACTATCTCCAGGGTCATAAAACTACTCCAGGAAATACCCTAAACTCATACAAAAGCCTTGGCAAATATGTGTTTCATAAGAACATAAGAACATAAGAACGCAGGAGTCTACAAGAGGCCGGTAGGCCTGTACGAGGCAGCTCCTTTGACCCTAAGCTCCCGTGTATCTAGCCCCACCTAATATCGCTGTCCATGAATTTATCTAGTCTAATTTTTAATGTGACAATTGTATTAGCACTCACCACATGCCTGGTAAGCCTACTCCACTCATCCACCACCCTGTTAGTAAACCATTTTTGCCTATGTCCCTGTTGAATCTGAATTTATCCTGTTTAAACCCATTACTGCGTGTCCTACCCGGTTCTCTTACCAACAAAACCTTATGAATGTCTCCCTTATTAAAGTCCTTCATGCGTTTATAAACCTAGATCATGTCTCCATGCACCCTTCGCCTTTCTAGAGAGTGCAAGTTTAACTGTTTGAGTCTTCCCTCGTATGGCAAGTTTCTCAACCCCTGAATCAACTTAGTCATCCTCCTCTGCACCGATTCTAACATTTTGATATCCATTCTATAGTAAGGTGACCAGAACTGAACCGCATAGTCAAGATGAGGTCTAACTCGTATGGAGTATGCATCTCATGTGTGGGGGGGCTCCACTCACACAGCTCTTCTGGACAGAGTGGAGGCAAAGGCTCTTCGTCTCATCAGCTCTCCTCCTCATACTGATAGTCTTCTACCTCTTAAATTCCGCCGCAATGTTGCCTCTCTTTCTATCTTCTATCGATATTTCCACGCTGACTGCTCTTCTGAACTTGCTAACTGCATGCCTCCCCCCCTCCCGCGGCCCCGCTGCACTCGACTTTCTACTCATGCTCATCCCTATACTGTCCAAAACCCTTATGCAAGAGTTAACCAGCATCTTCACTCTTTCATCCCTCACGCTGGTAAACTCTGGAACAATCTTCCTTCATCTGTATTTCCTCCTGCCTACGACTTGAGCTCTTTCAAGAGGAGGGTATCAGGACACCTCTCCTCCCGAAACTGACCTATCTTTCGGTTACCTCTTTGGATTCTTTTTAGGAGCAGCGAGTAGCGGGCTTTTTCTTTTATTAATGTTTACTTTTTTGTGCCCTTGAGCTGTCTCCTTTGCTGTAAAAAAAAATATATATATATATATATATATATATATATATATATATATATATATATATATATATATATATATATATATATATATATATATATATATATATATATATATATATATATAGTTTGAGGAGGACTTCGGGGCTTCTGTTGCTTACGCTCCATGAAATAAATCCCAGTACCCTATTAGCTCGATTTCTAGCTTGAATACATTGTGCCCTTGGACGGAGATCAGAGCTCACTAAGACCCCTAAATCCCTCTCGCACCCAGACCTGCTTATGAGAGTGTCATTTAAGCAATAGTTATGTGAGGGGTTGTTCCTACCTACATTCAGAATACTGCACTTCCCTACATTGAACTCCATCTGCCATTTATCCGCCCAGTCATACAATCTGTTGAGTTCACCTTGGAGAATACTAGCGTCCCGATCCGACTCAATTACTCTACCGATCTTGGTATCATCTGCAAATTTACTAGCATCACTACTAATTCCTGTATCTAAGTCATTGATATAAATAATAAACAAAAATGGACCTAATACCGAACCTTGTGGGACCCCACTCGTGACACATCCCCAGTCAGATCTTTTACCATTGATTTGCACTCTTTGCTTCCTATTGCTAAGCCAAGGCTTGAACCAGTTCAAAACTTTACCCTCTACTCCGTGAGCCTGTAATTTCCCAGGTTCATGGTACAGAAGAAGGGGTAAACTATCACAAGGGTCATAAAACCACTGAAGAAAATGCCCTAAACTCATATAAAGCCTTGGCAAATATGTGTTTCCTTGGTTCATGGTACAGAAGAAGGTTAAACTATCACCAGGGACATAAGACCACTGCAGAAAATGCCCTAAACTCTTACGAAAGCCTTGGAAAATATGTGTTTCCTAGGTTCAGGGTACAGAAAAAGGGTCAGCCTATCACCAGGGTCATAAAACTACTCCAGGAAATGCCCAGACCTCCTACGAAAGCCTTGGCAAATATGTGTTTCCTAGTTTCATGGTACAGAAGAAGGTTAAGCTATCACCAGGGTAATAAAACCACTGCAGAAAATGCCCTAAACTCATACGAAAGCCTTGGCAATTATGTGTTTCCTAGGTTCATGGTACAGAAGAAGGGTCAAACTATCTCCAGGGTCATAAAACTACTCTAGTAAATATCCTAAACTCATACGAAAGCCTTGGCAAATATGTGTTTCCTAGGTTCATGGTACAGAAGAAGGGTCAAACTATCACCAGGGTCATAAAACTACTCCAGTAAATACCCATAACTCATACGAAAGCCTGGCAAATATGTGTTTTCTAGGTTCAAGGTACAGAAGAAGGGTTAAACTATCACCAGGGTCATAAAACCACTGCAGAAAATGCCCTAAACTCATACGAAAGCCTTGGCAAATATGTGTTTCGTAGGTTCATGGTACAGAAGAAGGGTCAAACTATCACCAGGGTCATAAAACTACTCCAGGAAATGCCTGAAACTTATATGAAAGCCTTGGCAAATATGTGTTTCCTAGGTTCATGGTACAGAAGAAGGGTCAAACTATCACCAGGGTCATAAAACTACTCCGGGAAATGCCCTAAACTCATACGAAAGCCTTGGCAAATATGTGTTTTCTAGGTTTATGGTACAGAAGAAGGGTTAAACTATCACCAGGGTTATAAAACCACTGCAGAAAATCCCTTAAATTCATACGAAAGCCTTGGGAAATATGTGTTTCCTAGGCTCAAGGTGCAGAAAAAGGGTCAAACTATCACCAGGGTTATAAAAATTCTCCAGAAAATGCCCTAAACTCATAGGAAAGCCTTAGCAAATATGTGTTTCCTAGGTTCATGGTACAGAAGAAGGGTCAAACTATCACCAGGGTCATAAAACCACTCCAGAAAATGCACTAAACTCATACGAAAGCCTTAGCAAATATGTGTTTCCTAAGTTCATGGTACAGAAGAAGGTTAAACTATCACCAGGGTCATAAAACCACTGCAGAAAATGCCTAAAACTCATACGAAAGCCTTGACAAATATGTGTTTCCTAGGTTCACGGTGCAGAAGAAGGGTCAAACTATCACCAGGGTCTTAAAACTACTCCAGGAAATGCCCTAAACTCATACGAAAGCCTGGGCAAATATGTTTTTTCTAGGTTCATGGTACAGAAGAAGGGTTAAACTATCACCAGGGTCATAAAATTACTGTAGAAAATGTCCTAAACTCATACGAAAGCCCTGGCAAATATGTGTTTCCTAGGTTCATGGTACAGAAGAAGGGTCAAACTGTCACCAGGGTCATAAAACCACTCCAGAAAATGCCCTAAACTCATACGAAAGCCTTGGCAAATATGTGTTTCCTAGGTTCATGGTACAGAAGATTGGTCAAACTATCACCAGGGTCATAAAACCACTCAAGAAAATGCCCACACCTCCTATGAAAGCCTTGGCAAATATGTGTTTCTTAGGTTCATGGTACAGAAGATGGGTCAAACTATCACCAGGGTCATAAAACCACTCAAGAAAATGCCCTAAACTCATACGAAAGCCTTGGCAAATATGTGTTTCCTAGGTTGAAGGTGCAGAAGAAGGGTCAAACTATCACCAGGGTCATAAAACCACTGCAGAAAATGCCCTAAACTCATTCGAAAGCCTTGGCAAATATGTGTTTCCTAGGTTCAAGGTGCAGAGGAAGGGTCAAACTATCACCAGGGTCATAAAGCTACTCCAGGAAATGCCCTAAACTCATACGAAAGCCTTGGCAAATATGTGTTTCCTAGGTTCAAGGTGCAGAAGAAGGGTCAAACTATCACCAGGGTCATAAAACTACTCCAGGAAATGCCCTTAACTCATACGAAAGCCTGGGCAAATATGTGTTTTCTAGGTTCATGGTACAGAAGACGGGTCAAACTATCACCAGGGTCATAAAACCACTCCAGAAAATGCCCTAAACACATACGAAAGCCTTAGCAAATATGTGTTTCGTATGTTCATGGCACAGAAGAAGGGTTATACTATCACCAGGGTCATAAAACCACCCCAGAAAATGTTCTAAACTCATAAGAAAGCCTTGGCAAATATGTTTCCTAGGTTCATGGTACAGAAGATAGGTCAAACTTTCACCAGGGTCATAAAACCACTCCAGAAAATGCCCTAAACTCATACGAAAGCCTTGGCAAATATGTGTTTCCTAGGTTCAAGGTGCAGAAGAAGGGTCAAACTATCACCAGGGTCATAAAACCACTGCAGAAAATGCCCTAAACTCATACGAAAGCCTTGGCAAATATGTGTTTCCTAGGTCCAAGGTTCAGAAGAAGGGTCAAACTATCACCAGGGTCATAAAACTACTCCAGCAAATGCCCTGAACTCATACGAAAGCCTTGGCAAATATGTGTTTCCTAGGTTCATGGTACAGAAGAAGGGTCAAACTATCACCAGGGTCATAAGATTACTCCAGGAAATGCCCTAAACTCATAGGAAAGCCTTGGCAAATATGTGTTTCCTAGGTTCATGGTACAGAAGAAGGGTCAAACTATCACCAAGGTCATAAAACCACTCCAGGAAATGCCCGAAACTCATATGAAAGCCTTGGCAAATATGTGAACTTGGGTGACGGAATGTTTTAAATTACGACCCTAGGAGTTCCGTATCCCACCACAGCCTCAAATGCCCAACGGAACATAGATGAGCACTGTCGCCACGCGCAGCTACAGCATATGCTCCCAACTTAACCTTACCAGTATCGGGCTTTTTTTATTTTTTATTAGCGGGCTTTTTTTTCTCTGCACTCTTTTTCTTGCCCTTGATCCGTCTCCTTTGCTGTAAAAAAATAACAGGTGACATGAACGCTGTAATATGTCTTGTAAAACTTTAAAACGAGACCCACGTGTTTAGATGTAAAGATAAATTGTGTATAAACTGAAAGATAAATTGTATATATCTCACCGTAGCCTGGCAAGAAGGGGCAACGCGGCGCATGTGTTTCGTTGAACCTCATGACGCGTTTGACAAATTTTCCGAAGGCGCAGAAATTGTTTTTGTCCTGATTACATCACCTTGCCTAGCTGTCCCTTTCAGCGTAAAGAGAGAGAGAGAGAGAGAGAGAGAGAGAGAGAGAGAGAGAGGGTGGGTCGTGGGAGAGTGAGTGATACAAAGACAGACAGACTGCGAGAGAAACAGAGACAGATAACCTAAGCTATCCTCAAGAAAATAGTGTGAAAAATATATAGACAGACAGACAGACAAATAGACAGACAGACAGACGGAATGGATGTAAAACTAGGATATCCTTTCAAAAATAAAGTAAAAAAATTTATATATATATATATATATATATATATATATATATATATATATATATATATATATATATATATATATATATATATATATATATATATATATATATATATTGCTCTCGTGCCCACAACCTTGACTCTTCTGAATTTTCCACCATCTGGCTAAGACTTCATTGTCATTCTATTACTAAATACATCTGTGCTGTTTATCTCTCACCTAACTCTACCAACTATGTAAAATTCTTTGACTATTTGAATTCTAAAGTGGAGCACATCTTGACCCTCTCTCCCTTCGCTGAAATCTCCATCCTAGGAGATTTCAATGTTCACCACCAGCTTTGGCTTTCATCCTCTTTCACTGACCATCCTGGTGAACAAGCCTACAACTTTGCTATCCTCAACGACCTAGAGCAGTTGGTCCAGCACCCTACACGTATTCCCGACCGTCTTGGAGATCGGCCCAACATTCTAGACCTCTTCCTTACCTCAAACCCTTCTGCTTATTCTGTCAAACTGTTCTCTCCGTTGGGCTCCTCCGATCACAATCTTATTTCTGCATCCTGTCCTATCGCTCCTGTACACCCTCTGGACCCACCGAAGAGGCGATGCTTCTGGCATTTTGCTTCAGCTCGGTGGGACGACCTGAGTATGTACTTTTCCGATTTCCCGTGGAATGATTATTGCTTCCAGGATAGAGACCCCTCTGTGTGTGCTCAGCGCATCACAGAGGTGATTGTCTCTGGAATGGAGGCATACATTTCTCGTTCTTTCTCTACTCCTCACGCTAAAAAGCCTTGGTTTAATCACGCTTGTTCTCGTGCTGTCAATGATAGAGAGGTAGCTCACAAAAGGTACCAGAGCCTTCAAACTAATGCTAATTATGAACTTTACGTTTCTGCCCGAAATCGTGCCAAATCAATTCTCCGACTAACCAAAAATTCTTTCATTAATAGAAAATGTCAAAACCTTGCTTTCTCTAACTCATCCCGTGACTTCTGGCATCTAGCCAAAAACATCTCCTCCAACTTCACTTCTTCATCTTTCCCTCCACTCCTCAGTCCTGACGGCACCACTGCCGTCTCAAATATCTCAAAGTCTGAAATATTCTCTCAAACTTTGTCTAAAAACTCCACTCTGGAAGATTCTGGGCATATTCCTCCTACTCATCCCCCCTCTGACTCATTTATGCCTGTTATTAAGATTCATAAAAATGATGTTTTCTGTGCCCTCTCTGGCCTCAAACCTCAGAAGGCTCATGGGCCTGATGGAGTGCCCACTATTGTCATTAAAAACTGTTCTTCCGTGCTGACACCTTGCTTGGTCAAACTCTTTCGTCTTTGCCTGTCAACATCTATCTTTCCTTCTCGCTGGAAGTATGCCTTCATACAGCCTGTGTCTAAGAAGGGTGACCGCTCCAATCCCTCAAACTACCGTCCTATAGCTTTACTTTCTTGTCTATCTAAAGCTTTTGAATCAATCCTTAACCGGAAGATTCAAAAGCACCTTTCCACTTCTGACCTTCTATCTGATCGCCAGTATGGGTTCCGCAAGGGGCGTTCTGCTGGTGATCTCCTAGCCTTCTTAACTGACTCTTGGTCATCCTCTCTTAGCCGTTTCGGTGAAACTTTTGCTATAGCGCTGGACATATCAAAAGCTTTTGATAGGGTCTGGCACAAATCTTTACTTTCTAAACTACCCTCCTAAGGTTTCTATCCTTCTCTCTGTACCTTTATCTCCAGTTTCCTTTCTGACCGTTCTATTTCTGCCGTGGTAGACGGTCACTGTTCTTCCCCTAAATCTATTAGCAGTGGTGTCCCACAGGGTTCTGTCCTATCTCCCACTCTTTTTCTGTTGTTCATTGATGATCTTCTTTCCAAAACGAACTGTCCTATCCATTCCTACGCCGATGATTCCACTCTGCATTACTCAACTTCTTTTAATAGAAGACCCACCCTTCAGGAACTTAACGACTCAAGGCTGGAGGCTGCAGAACGCTTAGCCTCAGACCTTACTATTATTTCCGATTGGGGCAAGAAGAACCTGGTGTCCTTCAACGCCTCAAAAACACAGTTTCTCCACCTATCCACTCGACACAATCTTCCAAACAACTATCCCCTATTCCTTGACAACACCCAGCTATCACCTTCCTCAACACTAAACATCCTCGGTCTATCCTTAACTCAAAATCTCAACTGGAAACTTCATATCTCATCTCTTACTAAATCAGCTTCCTCGAGGCTGGGCGTTCTGTACCGTCTCCGCCAGTTCTTCTCCCTTGCACAATTGCTGTCTATATACAGGGGCCTTGTCCGCCCTCGTATGGAGTATGCATATCATGTGTGGGGGGGCTCCACTCATACAGCTCTTCTTGAGATAGTGGAGGCTAAGGCTCTTCGTCTCATCAGCTCTCCTCCTCATACTGATAGTCTTCTACCTCTTAAATTCCGCCGCAATGTTGCCTCTCTTTCTATCATCTATCGATATTTCCACGCTGACTGCTCTTATGAACTTGCTAACTGCATGCCTCCCCCCCTCCCGCGGCCCCGCTGCACTCGACTTTCTACTCATGCTCATCCCTATACTGTCCAAACCCCTTATGCAAGAGTTAACCAGCATCTTCACTCTTTCATCCCTCACGCTGGTAAACTCTGGAACAATCTTCCTTCATCTGTATTTCCTCCTGCCAACGACTTGAACTCTTTCAAGAGGAGGTATCAGGACACCTCTCCTCCTGTATTTGATCTTTCTTTCGCCACCTCTTTTGTTTTTACTATAGGAGCAGCGAGTAGCAGGCTTTTTTATTATTGTTTTCTTTTTTGTTGCCCTTGAGCTGCCTCCTTTGTTGTAAAAAATATATATTTATATATATATATATATTTTTATATATTTATATATATATATATATATATATATATATATATATAGATAGATAGAGAGAGAGAGAGAGAGAGAGAGAGAGAGAGAGAGAGAGAGAGAGAGAGAGAGAGAGAGAGAGAGATAGAGAGAGAGAGAGAGAGAGAGAGAGAGAGAGAGAGAGAGAGAGAGAGAGAGAGAGAGAGAGAGAGAGAGAAACAAACAAAGAGAGTGTGAACGCAGCTCTTATAATAGTCCATCCTCTTAAAAGGGAAAATAATAATAACAATACAAACGTCACTCTAATAACCAGGTGTGTTGAGTGCCATCAGAGCGCCCCCCCCTCCCTCCCCCCCTCCACTCCCTCCTTGTTGTATTGGCAGCGTCGCGCACCTGTCCTTAATTACAGACACAGGTGGAGACACGGACGCAGGAAGACAGAGGGAGGAATGACGGAGCTGTCTAGAACTCTGTCTGTTTGTTTGTTTGTCTGTCTATCTTGTTCTCTCGTTCTTACTATCGATCATATGTTCAGAATTTCTGTCCATTCTTCCTTCCTTCCTTCCTTCCTTCTTTCTTTTTTTCCTTCCTTCCTTCCTTCTTTTCTTCTCTTGATTAATTCCGTCCTTCCTTTCTCCCTTCTTTTCTTTTTTCCTTTCTTTTCCTCCTTTCTTTCTTCCTTTCTTCTTTCCTTTGTTTCTTTCTTTCTTCCTTTCTTTTTGTTTCTTTCCTTCTCTCTCTCTCTCTCTCTCTCTCTCTCTCTCTCTCTCTCTCTCTCTCTCTCTCTCTCTCTCTCTCATAATCTATCTCGTGTGTGCGTGTTCGTGTGTGAGTTGCCAGTGAAGCAATTGATCACGTTTTTTCCAGTTCTAATGTGTCGAATAATGATAATGACCCGTAAATAGAGAGATAATTTATGTATATCAGGAAGGTGGAGGCACGGGAGGGGGAGGAGGAGGAGGAGGAGGTGAAAGGGGGAGGAGGAGGAGAAGGAGGAATATCTTTTTTTTATTCCTGCTAACAGCGAATTAATTATTAAACCGACGGGCATAAAAATCTCGACAATCGGGTCATTTAGTTTTTAAGTAACTTCGTTCAGGAAATTCTAACATTCTATCTACTTTAATTCCCTTTTTCCCTCTTTTATCGTTTATTATATTAAACTTTACATCTTTTTATCATTATTCCCTACCTGACTTTCCATCACTATCACTAACCTCTAATGGGGTACATTCATCCTCAGCAGGTGTCACCACCGCTAGAGCCATAGAACCCACGACGCTTGTGCTATTCTTTCAATTATCGTAAATTACCTGTGATTCTCTCGGACTTGCAACAATTCTTCGATACAATAAGTGACACTAAGGATGTAGCTGATCATTCTCGTTTTTTTTTTATATTGTTTGCAAACGAGAGAAAATATAAATGCGGTCCGGCAGCCTCCCTTCATCCAACATCGTTCTTGCATGAAAGACCTGCGAAATCAAGCAAAAATAAGCTTTTAAAAAATATATTCCTTCAATTACATTATATGCTGAGTAGGTACCTGCTTTGGGTGCATCAGTGTCGTAATCGGAGGGGTCAAAAATCATCCCTCGCCACTCATCCACTACAAGTATAGTTTTATTTACTCTAATGTTAGCAAACTTTACTAAGTTATCTATTGTTATTTAGAACAGAGTAGAGAATAAAATTGTAATCGATGAGGATACAGAGATTATTTTTAACAGCATTACCAAAAAATGTCACACTAAAGATATCCTACATAATATTTTATATCCCAAAAAAATAGCATCGTAAACTTCATCAAATCTTCTAATGCCATGCAAAATATAATAAAACTGATACCCTGGTTAGCGCTTGCGTTCCCTTGCTTTACTCTAATAATTAAACATTTCAGATCATTTATATAAGATCGATTTAGAAGAAAATCTTAATCTGACTTTAACATACTATTAATATTAAATCAGTTTGTAATTCTTTTTGCGTTTTCTTACTCTGTCTCTTTAGATCATTTACACCTTTCAATTTTCGTTTATTTCCTTCCATTTGGGTAGGCGGTGGCCGAAGTGATAGCGTACTGGACCCACATTCGCCGCGTGATGGACGACGCGGGTTCGAATCCTTACGCTACCACTCGGATTTTTCGGTCACCGCCGAGTGGCTTAAAACTACCCACATGCTGTCCTGAAGACCACCCATCAACCCGGACTCTAGAGGAAGCCGTCCAAGCGAATCAAGTACGAGTTCCGGGGGGCAGCATGAGCCAATGCAAGATGGCGCCACTATAAACACTCGCCTGCGCCAGAACGGGCTGGGCCGACCATCAGGCCCCACCTGGAAGAAGCCTTGGGCCGACCATCAGGCCCCACCGGGAAGATGCCTACCGGCGCAATAGGCACCAACGTAAAAAAAAAAAAAAAGATTCAGTGATCGATTTAATGAAGCTTATCCGACTTTAACATATGACATCAGTTTGCATTTGTTTTTGTGTTTTCTTATTGTCTCCTTAGATCATTTATATTTCCTTCAATTTTCGTTAATTTCCTTTCATTCAGTGATCGATTTAATGAAGCTTATCCGACTTCAACATGTGAGATCAGTTTGCATTTGTGTTTGCGTTTTTTTTTTTGTCTCTTTGGGTCATTTATATTTCCTTCAATTTTCGTTTATTTCCTTCCATTCAGTGATCGATTTAATGAAGCTTATCCGACTTCAACATGTGAGATCAGTTTGCATTTGTGTTTGCGATTTTTTGTCTCTTTGGGTCATTTATATTTCCTTCAATTTTCGTTTATTTCCTTCCATCCAATGATCGATTTAATGAAGCTTATCTGACTTCAACATATGAGATCAGTTTGCATTTGTTTTTGCGTTTTCTTATTGTTTCTTTAGATCATTTATATTTCCTTCAATTTTCATATAATTTCCTTCAGTCAGTAATCGATATAATAAACCTCATTCTTTCTTTTCTTCTCATTTCGACGCCTTTCACGTCACGGTAATTACTTCCATTAGGCTAAACTGTTACCCTGGTTAGTGTTTGTGTTGCCTTTCTCTGCCCTAACTAGCATTTTAGATCACTTATTTCTTTCAATTTTCGTATATTTTCCTTCAGCCAATAATCGATATAATGAATCTAATCTTGCTAACGTTTGAAATTAGTTTGTAATTCTTTTCGCGTTTTCTTACTCTGTCTCTTTAGATCATTTATGTTTGTTTCTATTTTCGTTTATTTCCTTCCATCCAGTGCTCGATTTAATGAAGCTTATCCAACTTCAACATTTGAGATCAGTTTGTATTTTTTTTTTGCGTTTTCTTATCGTCTCTTCGGGTCATTTATTTTTTAATTTTCGTATAATTTCCATCAGTTAGCGATCGATATAATGAACCTTTCTTTCCTTCGCCTCATTTCGACGCCTTTCACGCCACGGTAATTACTTCCATTAGGCTATTGACGCCGTTCCAGTGTCGTGACGCCTCGCACTCCTTCGCGTGTATCATTTCCTTCGCAGAATGCCAACACGGTTTCTTTTTATTCCCGTATTGCCACTGAAGAAGAAACTAGCTTATAATTTTCACATCATTCCGGCTTTAAAAGAGTCTGATTATCGAAGCGAGAGGAAGAAAAGTCACGAAATTCCCGCCGTCCTGTTCTTTTTTAGATTAGTTAGCGCCCAAAAATTCCTGCTGGCAATTTCCTCTCAAAGTGTAGCGCGCATTGTGTCCGTCGCTCACTTCCTCCCACGCCAGTTCAGACCACCTTTCCTTCCTTCCTTCCTTCCTTACTTCTTTCTTCTCTTCATTCATTCATTCGCACGATTACTTCTGGGGCCTTCCTTCCTTCTTTCTTTCTTTCTCGTGTTTTTTTTCGTTTTTTTCCTTTTTCTCTTTTCTTTCTTCCTTCCTTCCTTTCTCCCTTCCTCTCTTGTCTTCATTTCTTTCTTCCTTTTTCCCTTCCTTTTATGCCTTCCTTCCTTTCTTGCATGACTCTTTCTTCCTTTCCTTCCTTCCTCTCTCCCTTTCTTCCTTGCTTTCCTACATTATCCAAAAGTCTGTCATTCATTAAATTTTGTAGTATTACTTTTGGGGACCTTCCTTCCCTCATTCATTCATTCAAGCCTTCCTTCCTTACTTATTTATTTACTTTCTTTCTCTTTCTCTTTTCTTAACTTTCTTTTTCATTTTTTTTTTCTGTTCTTCTTTCACTGATATACTCTTTCCTTCCTATATTCCTTTCCTTTCTTCCTCCTTTTTTCTTTCTTTCCTTTCTTCCTTCCTTCCTTCCTCTATTCTTTCTTTTTCTTCATTCTTTCTTTCCGCCTTCTTTCCTCCCTTTTTCCTTCCTTCCTTTCTTCTTTCCTTCCTTCCACTTTTCAAAACTAACTCACTCGCCTCTGATTGGTTTTCAAAGACCCACGTCATCTCCTTCTAGATTATTGTTTTTTCATTAGCATAGTTTTCATTATTACTATTCAGGTGATGAGCTATTGATTGACAAGAAAACTTTACGATGGATCTCAACTCTAACTTAATTTTCCTCAAAGGGACCAAAAAAGAATGTAACATCAATTTGCATCTTTATATGGCCATCAAAAAGCTTACGTATGACTTATATTTGTCCGTTAGAGAGATAATGATAAAAATATACATAAAATTCATTCGGACTACTACTTCTGGGGCCGTCCTTCAATCTGTCTTTGCTTCATTCATTCATCCATTTCTTTCTTGCCTTGTTCCTTTCTGATTTCCTTCTCTCCTTTCTTACTCTTTCCTTAATTCCTTCTTTCCGCTCCAAAACTTTCATTCTTTCTCACCATTCCTTCTGGGTCCTTCCTTCCTTTTAACTATGTATTGCTTTCAGAGGCTAATGTCATTTTTCACCTTGTCTCGATAAAGTGTTTAATTCTTCCTTGTCTCGACGCCTAAATCCTTATCAATCAACTCTTTTTTGTACTTGAAAGAATACTGATAGAAGAAATATACATAAACCAGACTATATACTGCTTTTCAGAGGCTAATGTCTTTTTTGTTGTTTCTCTCGATAAAGTGCTTTGAGATAAACAGTAATTCTTCCTAGTCTCAACGCCTAAAACATAATCAATTAACTCTTTTTGTCCTTGAAAGAATATTGATAAAGGAAGTAATATAGACTGCATATTGCTTTTCAGAGGCTAATGTCTTTTTTTCACCTTCTCTCGATAAAGTGACGGTATTTCCTCCTTGTCTCGACGCCTAAAACTTTATCAATCAGCTCTTTTTTGTCCTTGAAGAATACTAATAGAGGAATTATACATAAAACATACTATATATTGCTTTCAGGGGCTAATATCCTTCTCGCCTTCTCTCTCTCTCTCTCTCGATAAAGTAGCATGCTTTTCTCTTCCTCTCGACGCCTGAAACCTTATCAATTGGCTCTTCTTGTCCTTGAGAGAATATTGATAAAGGAAGTAATATAAAACAAACTATATATTGCTTTCAGAGGCTACTATCCTTCTCGCCTTCTCTCTCTCGATAAAGTAACATGCTTTTTTCTTCCTCTCGACGCCTGAAATCTTATCAATTGACTCTTTTTGTCCTTGGGAGAGTACTGATAAAGGAAATAATATACAACAAACTATATATTGCTTTCAGAGGCTAATGTTTTCTGCCGTTTATTTCAAGGCACTGACCGAAGAGAGAGAGAGAGAGAGAGAGAGAGAGAGAGAGAGAGAGAGAGAGAGAGAGTCCTTCTTCCTTGTCTCGACTCCTGAAGCCTTATTTATATCGACGCCGTTCTTCGTCCTGTCGAGAACAGTAAAAGAAAAGGAAATATATAACAGACCGTATGCTGCTTTCAGAGGCTATTTAATTCTCTCTCTCTCTCTCTCTCTCTCTCTCTCTCTCTCTCTCGTGGGACCGAAGGGAGACGAAGTAGCTGCCATTCCTCTTCCCCGCGACGCCTGAACCCTTTTAGAAGACTCGGTTCGTGTCGTTAGGGTGAAAGGAAAAAAAAAATTACCTAAAACAATATTACGACTTTTATAGAGACACAAAATACAAAGTTAGTTAATCATATTTCTCACGAACACTTGAAACCTTTGAAATTGTATCTTTATCCATGTGCAATAGCCTACTCCGTTTTCGCCGTTGAAGTAGAAGTAAGAAAGACAATTACCTAAGACAATATTACGACTTCTATAGAGACACAAAATACAAAGTTAGTTAATTATTCTTCTCACAAACACTTGAAACCTTTGAAATTGTGTGTCGTTATCCATACGTAATACTCCGTTCCCGCCGTGGAAAAAAAGTAAGAAAGACAATTAATTACCTAAAACAATATTACGACTTTTATAGCGACAGAAAAGACAAAGTTAGTTAATGATTCTTCTCACAGGCACTTGAAACATTTGAAATTATGTGTTTTTTCCATACGTAATAAACTTAATTTGTGTCTTTAAAGATAAAAAAAAGAGAATACCTACAACAATATTACAAGCTCTAAAGGCCATAGGAAAGGACGATGCAAGTTAATGATTTTTCTCACAAACCTTAAAATCTTTGAAATTATGTTTGTTGTTCATAAGAAAGTAATAAATAAACAAAGAAAACTTAGCTAAATAAATTCCACCAAAGAGTAATTACCTCCTTGCCTTTTATCTCAAGGGTCGCAAATAAAGACAAAGTCATTCCTCTTCCCCACGACGCTTGAAGCCTTTTAGGAGACTCAGTCTGTGCCGTTGAGATAAAAGGAATAAAGAAAAACACCAGAAACGATATCATGGCCTTTACAGAGACAGAAAAGAGAGAAAAGATAAAGTGAGTGAACGACTCTTCTCACGAACACTTCACACCTTTCAATTTATGTGTGTAAGTCATAGAGTCACTTCTCGTCCTTAAGATTAAAAGAATAAAGAAAATTACATCAATCAATATTATGACTTCTTAGGGAACAGAAAAAAACAGAGTTCATGATTCTTCTCACTAACACTTGACACTTTGGGAATTATGTGTTTGCTCATTAGAAAGTAATAAAGAAACAACATAGAAAAGTAACTAAATTTGGACCACCAAAGAGTAATTACCTCTCTGCCTTTTATCTCAAGGGTCGGAAACAAAGACGAAGTAGCGGCCATTTCTCTTCCTCCGACGCCTGAAACCTTTTAAAAGACTCGGTTCGTGTCGTTAAGGTAAAAGGAATAAAGAAAACTACCTGAAACAATATTACAACATTTATAGAGACACAAAAGACAAAGTTAAGTTAGTGATTCTTCTTACGAACACTTGAAACCTTTAAAATTATGCTTGCTAATCAATTATGCGTTAAAGAAAACTAAATACAGACGACCCAAGAGTAATTATGTGTCTGCCTTTTATTGCACTGGACGAAAATAAAAAGGAAGCAAAAGAATAAGCGAAAAGTTCCATGCTATCTATCTCTCTCGAAATGCTACTAGAATGACGACCGTTCTTCTTCTCGACGTTTGTGACTTGAAGGATGGAGTTTATTCCATTCTCGCAGTACAAAGTTGGTGAAAAAAAAATGGTGGTCTGAATTTACTTGTTTACATTTAAGTTTTGTGCCATTATTTCTCGTTCGCAAAGTGTCATCATCGATCATAAACAATTTTAATTTGTCTACAGTCGTGAAGCCATTAAGTATATAAAGTAGTTGTTGTTGTAGTTGTTGCTGTTTTGTCCAAGAAAAAATAAAGAAAATGTTTACCAAATTACATTACTATTTTCAAAGCTGATTTCTTTTCTTTTTCTCTCTTCTTCTTCCCCTCGACGCCCTAAGCCTCGTAAATGCTTCTGTTTTGTCATCGAGGAAGCTGTAATAAAGAATAATGAAAACGAATTAATAACAGTTCCAAACACATGTTGCGCTGAGCGTACATACCTACGTAGGCGGTGGCCGAAGTGATAGCGTACTGGACCCACATTCGCCGCATGATGGACGACGCGGGTTCGAATCCTCACGCTACCACTCGGATTTTTCGGTCACCGCCGAGTGGCTTAAAACTACCCACATGCTGTCCTGAAGACCACCCATCAACCCGGACTCTAGAGGAAGCCGTCCAAGCGAATCAAGTACGAGTTCCGGGGGGCAGCATGAGCCAATGCAAGATGGTGCCACTATAAACATTCGCCTGCGCCAGAACGGGCTGGGCCGACCATCAGGCCCCACCTGGAAGAAGCCTTGGGCCGACCATCAGGCCCCACCGGGAATATGCCTACCGGCGCAATAGGCAACAACGTAAAAAAAAAAAAAAAAAAAAAAAGCCTACCCGTCGCTCCAAGACCCAGATACATATCTTATTCCTCAATACAATGATTCCTACTTGTATGAAGCTTCTGTAGAATATATTTTTTTATGTGATTATATTCGGTATGCCTATGTAAATGAGCTATGTAGGAAATGGTGACGGAAAGTGTGCATTACTTTATTGATAGCTTACTATCATCGCCTTCAGTGCTCGTTTTGCAGGGCCCGTTTTCCCTTGAAAACTTGCAGTATTATGATTGTACTTTGTTTCTTAGGTGATGTCATTGATTGTTTAAGTAGTGTCGTTATTCAATTAAGTTTCGAATATTTTTTAATCACGTGTCTTTGATACAATCTATTATGTCATCAACAGCCAATCATGTGAAAGGGGGGCGGAGCTTAGCCAGAATGGGGGAGGAGCTTCTCGGTGCAAATTGGCCAAGCTAATTTGGACCGACTATAGTTTGTGATGTTTTCATACGTACAGTCGCGATATGAAGTGATGTCACCGCTCTCAAAATGTTTCGTACAAAGCATTTGAAGGTAACGGAAGTGATGTGTATTTATTGTTTATGTTATAATGTTCCCTTTTAATGATAATCTATAATACGTTGTGATGTAAAACACGGTAAAATAACATAGTAGTACCTGAATTACAATTATACATTCATTTGTTTAAAAAAATGCGACTGCGAATGTCATGTGTTGTCTTCAGTACTGAAGACAACCTTGAAATGATTTAGCTCACGTCGTGTGCTTATCTTTGCAAAACAGTTGTTATACGTTGTTCAGATTTAGGCGATATATATATATATATATATATATATATATATATATATATATATATATATATATATATATATATATATATATATATATATATATATATATATATATATATATATATTTTTTTTTTTTTCTGGGTCATTCCATGAACTGTCTTCTGCAGTTATTAATACACACGCACAGTATGACACGAAGCGAATGGACAGTTACTGACATTACTTTGCGTTTTATTGGTTAAGAAACGACCAAATAATAAGGTTTCACATTAAACACCTTTTATTCACTATGATGGCTTCTTATCATAAGCATGGGCACTGAAATATATAGTAACATTGCTCAGTAACGATGATGAATGAAGAATGCCTTCATAGGTAGGGCTGCCATATCTGAACTATCAAAATTCCGGACGCCTCTACGAACACTCGACCGTAGCCTAATATTTGGCAACGCTGCGATTAGCCTACCCGCCCGCACCACGACCACCACCTCCATTTCAAAGCCATGTATTCTTATTTTCCCACCTTCCTCGATTATTTTATGGCACTTATAAGCTGTGGACATGCTCCACTGATCACCTCCAAGCATTAGAAGTTTACATGAAGCTTTTGTCATCGTTATATTGACCAAGAAAGGCAATGATGTCTGCGATCGGCGGCAAAGAGTGAGCTTGGAGTTACAAAACACGACTACTCCGAAGCTATTTATCCTTATTTTTCCATCTCCGACTATCCCTCGGTAGTTATAGGCTGTGGGCATCTTCCCTAGATCACTATCATGCATTACAAGTCCACGGAAAGCTTTTGTTATCGTTATGTTGACCACGAAAGGCAGAGTGAGTCAGGGGTGAATAATAGGTATGGTGCGCGGGCGATGACGTCATCATCATACGAGAGTATAAATTAAATAAATTACGCCATCCTAGTTCAGGATATCGACTAATTATGCATGTCCTATATATTGTGCATATGTTAGATTTATTATTGTCAACAATGATTATGAAAAGATCATTTTACTTGGTGTTTGAGTTATATGTCGATATTTGGACTTCATTTGACTCTTTCCTTGGTGAACGAAAACACTTTGTGTCAAAATATTTCGACAACTCTTCGTAAGACATCACAGAATATTTATTTTCTATTTTTTTTCTAGCTTGTAAAATATATTTAGTCAAGTTATGAAGAAGATACAGGAAAATAATGGTACTCTTGAAAATATATAACGATACTTGCGTGATCGAAAATAAACGTACACGGCGACAGCACTTCATATCGCGACTGTACATAAAATCAATTCAGTTTATGTTGATCAAGTAGGTCAGGAAAAGTGTTCCACATAATGTTATGCTGGTATTTTAATTGATAATTGCACCACATCCTAATATGAGGCACGTTACTTTTTATCCGACACACACACACACACACACACACACACACACACACACACACACACATTATTACCTTAGAACCGTTGAATATTATGTAAATGACGCTGGATGGTGAACGCAGCGCACACATTATAGTCCAACTCGTTTCACGGAGGCCATCACGAACGGGACTGAACCAGGAAAAAAGGAGGCAAGATAATCAAGGTCGAAACAAAAAAGTGGAAAGGAAAGAAGATAAAGCGACCGCAAAGTAGCAAGAAAATGAGAGGGCGAGGCGAAACAAACACTTCCTTCGCAGAAACAAGAATAAGAGAATAAAATTAGGAGTAACAAGAATAAGATAAATCAAGAAGAGAAAATAAAATAAGATACGCCGACCACTCAGTAGCAGGAAAATGACAGAGCGAGGCCAAACTAACATTGCTCCGTGGTAGAAACAAGATTAAGAGAAATAAGAATATAAGAAAGAAAGGAAGACACGTTGAGCACACAGTAATAGGACCAAGAGAGGACGAAGCAAAAGTAACATTGATAGAGACAGCAGAGGGTCGGGACAGAACCTTGAGAACTCTTAAACCTGATGGACTTTTTAAGGTGTTGGACAGAACTAATCTTGACCATTCTCCTCCTCCTCCTTTCCGTCCACTTTATCCTCCTCCTCCTCCTCCTCCTCCTCCTCCTCTTCCTCCTCCTTCTCCTCTTCCTCCTTCTCCTCTTCCTTGACCCCCACGTGAGTCTAACCCATCCGCTTTTCGACCCTTCTTTCTTGTGTTGATGTTGGTGATGGGGATTCGGGTGCGGTTGGGGGAGTCGGTAGTGGTGGTGTCGGTGGTGGTGGAGGGTGATGGTGGGGGTGGTAGTGGTGCATCGCGTGTTTCTAAATGGACGATCGCCGCCTCCCCGCTGATATGTAGCACCAAGGCCAACAGGAATAAATCTTGCTTGGTGCGGTGCGTCCTTGATGGCGTGTGTGTGGACTCGTTAAACACTGTAAATATCCTTTTTCATTCTCTCTCTCTCTAATTTAATCTCTCCATCTTGTTTTATGTGTGCCCTATTTTTTACCGGTTCTGAACTCCGTTACTTTGGATGGCAGTATTTTATCAGTACTACGGGTGATGTGATTTGTCTAAGTTAATTTCTTGTTCTTAATCGTCATAACTGTACCTGCAACCCTTTTCCTTAACTCATGACTCTCACATCCTATCTCATCTCCATGTATTCCCAGTCCCTTTTTCTCTCTCTCCTTTCCTCTTTGCGAACTTCATAGCTGCCTTCGAAAAAAAACAAAAGTGTAAACGTTTTCTTTTTTGGGGGGGTAATCATCTTCGATAAAGGAACACACCATTTACAGTTTGTTGGCGTCCATCCCCTCCAATTTACGCTTATTCTTCACTGATCGTTTGAAAGGTGACACGCTTTAGGGAGGCGAGTGAACAATTTTCTTTCCTCACCGAGCATGTTCCCTTATGTGTGTGTGTGTGTGTGTGTGTGTGTGTGTGTGTGTGTGTGTGTGTGTGTTTGTTATCTTTCCTTCCTTTCTCTCCACCTCGATCGACCCTTCTTAACATGCGTCTGTCTGTCAGTCTGTCTGTCTATATCATTAATGGTTTGAGTTTCTCGTCTTTTTTTCATTCATCTTTCCTTCCGTCTATTCTTCTATTCATACAACGATTACATCAGCACACACACACACACACACACACACACACACACACACACACACACACACACACACGACACATTAAAGTATATATTTCTACTTGTCACGGAAAATTCCCCTTGTTAATTAGATCGTGTGTAGGTTGTTTGTTGGTGTACACGCGTCGCGGTGCACATGGCAGAAACGCACACAAGCACTAGACAATAGAGATACATCCCCCCCAACCCCCCTCCCCTTCCACCTCCCCTCCTCCACCTCCACCCCCCAGGGAAGAGTGCATGCTTGTGTGTGTGTGTGTGTGTGTGTGTGTGTGTGTGTGTGTGTGTGTGTGTGTGTGTGTGTGTGTGTGAAGTTGAGATGGATATATAAGAGAGAGGGAGTGATGGGTGAATGAATGGAGAGGAGAAGAAAGAAAGAAAGAAAGGAAGGAAGGAAGGAAGGAAGGAAGGGAAGGAGAGAGGGACGAAGAAAGGAAGGAAGGAAAATGGCAGGGAAGAGTAAAGGAGAAAGAAAGGAAGGAAAGAAGGAAATGAGGGAAGGAAGAGAAGGAGAGATCGACTAAGAAAGAAAGGAAGGAAGGAAGGAAAAAGAGAGTAAACAGTAAATAAAGTGAAGGAAGGAACAGTTGCAGAGAAAGAGAAACTACACAGGAAAAAAAAAGAAATAAGAACAGACTTATGAATAGAAGAGACAGGTATGCGGGTGAATTGTTTTCACCTCAGGGAACTAGACGTCCCTGCCCTGCATAGTCTCAGGTCACCCTTGGACAAGGTATAATACCTGATCTGTCTCCCGTGCCAGGGTCACGGGGAAGCCTCTGGGCAGCAGCAGTGGTGGATTGGACTGCAGGCAGAGGATCTCTTTATGAGACAATTGCTGGAGTTCCAGGGTCCTAGTCAGCTGGACCGTGCCTAATTATTTAGGCCTGCGGTGTAGAGGAGTGTGGCGACCTCTACAATAAAAAAAAACCTCCCTGGAAACCAGTTGTCGGTGTGAGCTCCTGTCCCTCCCTCTATCGACGGTACTCCCATCCCTATTCTGCATAACAGCTGGTTCTTGTTTTCTCCTGAAAGAGATGTCTTCCGTGGGCCATTTGAGGTTGTACCTCCCGGCTTCTAGGTGGAGTTTCTGAGGGTTTTTCTTATACTCAAGGAATATTTCAGTCTTTTGGTCTCTTAGGAAGGGCGTCTGATACTCTCTAGAGTTGGTGGAAAACACCTGGTGACAGGTGCCACTGGCCAGGCCTCGAAAGGGTCGCAGAGTTGGGTTAGACGTTTCGGAAAGTGGGAACGAATTGCTGGTTCCTCTCCCTTGCCAGCTCTGCTCTGTGTGACTACGCCGGCCCCGTGCTATGGGACAAAACTTCGAGGACAATAGCTGAAAAGCGCCGGGTTGTGAAAGTCTCTCTCGTGACCGAGGCTCAGGACAAGCGATTGGTCTTTGAGGCGTTTTCAAGATCCTGTGGGAGCGAACTCCCAGTGTTGGAGGCATCTAACACAGCAGTATCTATTTTCCATGCACAATTTTTATACAATTCAATTTATGGTCACAATTTAAGTTATTTCGAAAGCGCTTTTAATATTTGCCCAAACTGTTAACTCGCTTAAATTTCTAACAATGCCTTCGAACCTTAAGTGTGACGTCTGTCCCGGACGTTTTGCAGCTCAGTTCTTCCAGCTGAGTAAAACTTGCCGCCTCTGCGTTCAAAGATTACATCTTCAGAAGGCTGTGACTGAATGGAAAGTCAAGCACAATGATCTTGAAAAGAAATTTGTAGCCCTTCAGGAATTTGTTTTAACTAATGTGGCAGTGACTCCATCATCGATGGTGGAGAGGCCCTCCACTGAGATTGTGCCCTCTCCAGACGACCCTCCTGCTTCACGGGAGGACGTGTTACCTGCCTCACAGGTTGACTCCCAGCCTGCCTCACAGGATAACCCCCAGCCTGCCTCACAGGCTAACCCCCAGCCTGCCTCACAGGCTAACCCCCAGCCTGCCTCACAGGCTAACCCCCGGCCTGCCTCACAGAACAACCGCCAGCCTGCCTCACAGGCTGACCCCCAGCCTGCCTCACAGGCTGACCCCCAGCCTGCCTCACAGGCTAACCCCCAGCCTGCTTCACAGGCTAACTCCCAGCCTGCCTCACAGGACAACTTCCAGCCTGCCCCACTTAACGCTTCTCTTCCTGCTTCACAGGATGTCTGGTTCCAACCTGTAAGGAATGGAGCCAAACCGAAGCAGGCAACCAAGGATTTACTGACCCCCACTACCTTCAATAGGTTCCAGGTGCTGGCAGACACCATGGAGGATGAGTTCGAGACTCACCTAGTTGGGGACTCCATGGTGCGTGGCCAGCTGGTTGAGTTCTGTGGTCGTTCATCAAACGGCCGCAGAAAACGTTACTGCTATCCAGGTGCCAGACTGGACGTCATCACCGCAGCGTGCGATGATGTCACGAGAAATGCCGACCGAAACACCTTCTTTGTCATTCACGTGGGGACAAATGACGTAAAGACAACCCTTTCTGAGGAACTGCTTGAGAAATACCGCCGCATGATCAAGCAGTATAAACGTAAAACGGATGCCAGTAACATCATAATCTCAGGAATCCTCCCGAGGGTCGGTGCCGAATCTAGCTTTTACAGTAAGGCCTTCAGCACAAACAACAGACTTCAGTCCCTTTGCTCACAAGAAAACGTCCAGTTCGCTAACTTGTGGAACAATTTTTACTGCGATTCAGACTTGTTCCTTCCTGATGGCATTCACTTAAACCCTGTTGGAGCAGCCCGTTTCGGGAGGCTGCTCTGTGACCAAGTGGCTCTTCGAAAGCCAAAAAACGCGGAGGCGGGAACACCAGCAGCTCCACCGTAAGGGTGCACTCAACCCGCAAAACTCCCGACTCGAATCACATTAAAGCTTGCTATGTAAACGCTCGTAGCCTACGTAACAAATTTGAAGACTTAGAAGTCCTCGCAGCTACAAATCATTATCACATCATCGGAGTCACAGAATCTTGGATAGACACTTCAAATAGAGATTTCATTGCGGAATATAGATTACCGGGTTATCCATTTTTAGTCACGAAAGAGAGAACAGACAGGGTGGAGGCGTTATCTTTTATATCCACAACTCTCTCCATCCAGTATCCGTGCAAACAGATATTATAACCAATGTAGACACGGTCTTCATTGAAATTAAAAATAAATCTCGTAAAATAGTAATTGGACTTATCTACAGACCGCCAAGGCAGACTCTTGATATCGACCACGCATTAAGTGAATTATTATTAGAAACAAGTAGCAGTTGCGAGGCAGTAATTGTTGGGGACCTTAACTTGCCAGTGAAAAGATGGGGTGAGCCGTTGAACTGTCATACAGGGCTCGACCTGTACACAAATTTACTAGAAAGTGATTTACATCAACACGTTCAAGAACCGACTCGGGAAAATAATATACTTGACCTTATCTTTTCAACGACAGCTGATCTAGTTAACGAAGTAAATGTTGGTCCAATTTTTAGTTCTAGCGATCACCGAACAATCACATTCAGCATCAATATGAAAGAAAGTAAAGTAACTCCTAGTAAAGAAAAGGTGCCTGATTATCAGAGAGCGAATTTCGTAAGACTCCGATCAATTCTAAATAATTCTGACTGGACTGAAATCACGGCGGAAACAGATATTGATAAATCTTGGGGGGCCTTCACCACAATATTGAACAATGCCATAAGCATATGCGTATCCTGTCGTAACAGACGTTCAGCTTCTAAGAAGAAACCCAAATGGTGGAATAACGAAATTCAAAATAGCCTATCTCTTAAAAAACGCGTATACAGTAAGTACATATCATCTCAGAGCGAGGCTGACAAACTAGAACTGGACAGAATTCGCCGCGAAACCAAGAAATTAATAAAACGAAGCAAGAAAAATCTTGAAGAATATATAGCGGAAACAAGTAAATCTAATCCTAAAGAATTTGTCAGCTATGCAAATAATAAAAAGTCACTCACTTGTGGTATCGGACCGCTTGCTAATGAAAATGGTAACCACACGAACGATGAAAATGAAATGGCTACAATCCTAAATAACTTTTTCGCATCCGTATTTACCGACGAAGATTGTTTATCACCTCAACCGCCGGAGGTTAGAAGGACCGAAAAGATGTTAAGTGGCGTGCTCATCGTAGAAAGTGACATTTTACGCACAATTGAAAAGATTAAAGTAAGCAAAGCTCCTGGTCCAGGCAAAATTACCCCTAGGGTCTTAAAAGAAATCAAACATCAAATTTGTAAACCGCTCTCCATCATATTCAATAAATCTTTAACAGCTGGAAAAGTTCCGTCGGATTGAAAACTTGCAAATGTCACACCAATTTTCAAAAAGGGGAACAAGTCTCATCCAGGAAACTATCGACCAACTAGCCTGACATCTATTGTTTGTAAGTTAATGGAGACTATCATTCGCGACAATATGGTGAAATTCTTCGAAGAAAATAATATAAAAAATAATTCGCAACATGGCTTTCGTAGTAAACGTTCGTGTTTGACTAACTTACTTGATTTTTTTCACTATATTTTTGAGGTGTTCGATGAAAGCAGATCAGTAGGTATCATATATCTGGATTTTCAAAAGGCATTTGATAAGGTCCCCCACCAACGATTGCTCAGCAAACTACTGGCGCACGGTATCTCGGGTAACATTCACAATTGGCTTGCGGACTGGCTCTCTGAGCGGAAACAGAGAGTACTTCTAAACGGTGTTACATCTAACTCGTTCGACGTCAAAAGCGGCGTACCTCAAGGATCAGTGCTTGGCCCCATGCTCTTCTTAATTTATGTTAATGATATCGATGATGGGCTCACTTGCAAAGTATCAAAATTTGCTGATGACACAAAAATTGCTAGTAAAGTAACTGCGAGACTCGACGAAGAAGCTTTACAATCAGATATAGATCGAATTGCACGTTGGGCCAATCAATGGCAAATGAAATTTAACGTTGAGAAATGTAAAGTGTTGCACATCGGAAAAAATAACAATCGCGTTCGGTACGTAATGAATGGCCAACAACTTTCTGCAGCAAGTAAAGAAAAGGATTTTGGAATCACTATATCAAGCGATTTAAAGCCCGGTCAGCATTGTTCAGAGGTAGTTAAAACTGTAAACAAATTGGTTGGCTTCATCGGACGAGTCTTTAATAATAAATCGGAAAAAGTAATATTAAAACTGTATAATTCGTTGGTTCGACCCCGTCTAGAGTACTGTGTACAGTTTTGGTCTCCCTACTACAGAAAAGACATAGAAAAGTTGGAACGGGTCCAACGAAGAGTAACAAAGATGATTCCTAGGTTGAGAAATTTTTCATATGAACAAAGGCTTAAAGAAGTAAATTTATTTAGCCTATCAAAACGAAGAATGCGAGGCGATCTAATAGAAGTGTTTAAAATGTTCAAAGGATTCAGTGATATTAATGCGGAAGATTACTTTACAATTGATCGATCAAATAGAACAAGAAGAATTCACAATTTGAAGATAAGTGGTAAAAGATTCTCGTCGCACGAAGCTAAACACTTCTTCTTCAATCGAGTTGTTAATGTTTGGAACTCTCTACCTTGTGATGTCGTTGATAGTACAACAGTTACGGCCTTCAAGATTAGATTAGACAAGTGTTTTGAATCCAACCAGCAACTAAGATATTACTCATTGTCGTAATAACGTTAAGTTCTTTCGAATACTGGTGTCCTTGTCCGCTTTTATCGCCCGGTTAGTGGTAGCAGTAATGGTAGTTCTTTCCTCTTTCCTACATAAATTCCAAGCAGTTTTTCAATGCTGCATGGTTCTTTTTCCTTTCCTGCCAGCTTTGGCTGGAGGGATGGGGGGGTGGGGAGGAGCCTTCGCCTTTGCTGTCCTTCATCTTCCACCTTTGATTAGATAGTTAGTGTAGCTTGTCACAAACAACCTCGTAAGGACCAGCAGGTCTGCTGTTGTTTGTTCTTCCTTTCTGTTTCTTTGTGAAAAGAGGGAGGGAGGGAGGAGAAATGTGAGAAAGGTGATAATTTGCCACGGAAGATAAACTAGAATGGAGAAGATAAAGTGATAAGACGACGCAGAGAATAAGTAAAAGAATAAAGATAATGTAAGAACGTAGGAGGTAGTGAAGGAGGAAGGAGAAATGTTACGAAGATATTTTGTAGTGGAATTGATACTTGAATAGCGAAGAAGAGAATGAGAGAAACAGTGAATGGATAAAGGACACAGTAAAGAGTGTTAAGAAGTAGGAAACGTGATCCATAATTTGCAGTAAAAAAGAAAATATATGATGGCGAAGAGGAAGAAGAAAATGATGAAATAGGAATATGAATAAAAAAAAGATAAGAACATTAATAGTGAAGGGAAAAGGAAGGTGAGAAGGAGCAAAGTGAGAAAGATGACAGTTAAAAGAAACTGTGTATATAAAGAATGGCGGAGGAGGAGGAGGAGGAGAAGAAGGAGTTGAAGAGGAGGAGAAGGCAAGAAAAAAGAGAGAGAGAAAGAAAGAAGGAAAAAAGTTTAGGAATACAAAAGATAGGAAGGTTTAAGAGGGCGATAAAAGACGGGGAGGGCGCGCTAAAGTCACTCAAATTGCCAGAAACGTGAGGAAGTAAAAGAAAGAACGAGGAAGAAAATAACTCGAGAGAGGGGAAAAAGAATTCTGTGCGTCAGTCAGCGAGATGAAAGGAAAGGAAATATAAAGAATAAATGACAACAAGACGACAGAAGCATCACCAGGATCGAAAGTCTTTGTGGAATGAGACGCCAAAACCTTTCTCAATAGTATGTTTTAAAAGCAAATAGATCAATGAATAAGTAAATAAAAAGATCAAATAATTAAGATAAATAAATACAATAAAATAAAATAAAATGAATAAAATAAAGCAAAGAAAAAAAAAAGGAAGAAAAAAGAAATTGATCACGTAGTATTGTAGATGTAGATTAACACACACACACACGCACACACACACACACACACACACACACACACACACACACACACACACACACACACACATGCGCGCGCGCGTGCACACACGTACAGGTCAAATACTAATGGACAAAAGAAAGGCAAGAAAAACAAGAGAGAAAAGGAAATTAAAGAAAAAAGAAGAAATAAAAGAAGGAAGAGAAGAAGAATATCGGTGGACGAAGGGAAGGCAAGGAGAAAGGACGTGATAAGGAAAAAGATAAAAGAAAGAAAATACAGAGAAAAAGTGGGAAGCGAAGTGAAACGAAGAGGAAGAAGAACCCGAAAAAGAACAAACAAAAGGAGGATAAAAAAAAGTGGATGACGATGAGAGGAAAAAAACAAAGAGGAAGAAGAGCGAGGAGGTGACACCGTGGCACCAGGAGGAGGAGGAGGAGGAGGAGGAGGAGGAGGAGGAGTGGGAGTGGGTGTATGAGGAAGATAACAGAGGGGAACGGTGTGTGTGTGTGTGTGAGGGATGAGGGGGCAGGGTGGGGGGCGGACATGACAGGTGAAGAGTGAAGGAAGGAAGGAAGGAAGGAAGAGAAGAAAGATGAGCTGCAGAAAGAAAGCAGACCAAACTTTTTTCCTTTTTAACTTGGATGCACGTGTGACTGACTCTCCTGTGTGTGTGTGTGTGTGTGTGTGTGTGTGTGTGTGTGTGTGTGTGTGTGTCTGCTTTCGTCTCTGTTTTCCCATTATGAATATCTGTCAATCAGCTTGTCTTTCAGTTTCTTCGATGTTTATGCCGCGTTTTGCTTGTGTCTGTCTGTCTGTCTGTCTCTTTGTAGGTCTGCCGCTATTTGCTTGCCTGTCTGTTCGTCTGTCTGTTTTAATTTTTGTTTCCACAGCCGTCTCTATATTCCACAGTTCTTTACATCTATCTATATATCTGTTTACCTCAGTCAGTTAGTCAGTAAGTTTATCTATCTGTTAATCTCTATAGCCTTATCTATCTATCAAAATATATCGCTTTGTGTTGATAGGTATGTTTGCCTCTAGCAATTTATGTAACTCGACGGGGTAATGTATTTGTTGTTAGATGTACACACACACACACACACACACACACACACACACACACACACACACACACACACACACACACACACACACACACACACACACACACACGCACACATTACCAGTAAAAACAAAACAAAAACGAATAATAAACGCACACAAATAAACACAAAATAAAAAATAAAAACAACCAAGTAAACAACAACAAAAAAACATGTGCAAAGAGCTGTCACAAAAGGCAAGGCGGCAGAAATAATAAGTATAAACACAGGGAAGGAAGAGGGAGTAAGGAGAGACTCCGCTAAAAATATTTCTCGAGACTTTTACGAGACACATGACAATCACCAGCAAATTTTCAGGTGCATGAGACAGTCGGCTACTCTTTCTTATATGCATTCCGACGCGCCTTCAGGTTTCTCCCCGCCCAGGGCACCGCGCGCGTGGGAGGCGGGAATGGAGGCAGGGACGGGAGGAGGTGGGGAGGTGGGGCGTGGAGAGCGGCAAACACAGGGGGATGAAGTTGGGTGGGAGAGAGAAGAGAAGGGAAGTGAAGGGAAGGGAAGGGAAGGGATGGGATTGAAGGGAAGGGAAGGAAAGGGAAAAGGAAAGGAAAGGAAAGGAAAGGATGGGAAGGGAAGGGAAGGGAAGGGAAGGGAAGGAGGAAAGTGAAGGGAAGGGAAGGTTTGGGATGGGATGGGATGGGATGGAAAGAAAAGGAAAGGAAAGGAAAGGAAAGGAAAGGAAAGGGAAGGGAAGGGAAGGGAAGGGAATGGAAGGGAAAGGAAGGGAAGGGAAGTAAAAGAAAGGAAAGGAAGGGAAGGGAAGGAGAGGAGGAAAGGGAAGGGAAGGGAAGGGATGGGATGGGATGGGATGGGAAGGAAAGGAAAGGAAAGGAAAGGAAAGGAAAGGGAAGGAGGAAAGGGAAGGGAAGGGATGGGATGGGATGGGAAGGGAAGGGAAGGGAAGGAAAGGGAAGGGAAGGGAAGAAAAGGAAAAGAAAGGAAAGGAAGGTAAGATAACGACGACGACAGGTTAAGTTTAGTTAATGAAAAAGTCACATCTGTCATGCTTGGGGAGACTTCCGTACATTACCCAACACTGGAAAGCCGACTGTCGAGTGAAATATTAAGCGTGACACTCTTGTTAATGTTGCTGCAGGGAAGGTGGCGGATTACAGACGTTGGAATTGAAGGGTAATTAAAAAAAGACAAGAAGGAGACACAGGAGGAAGGATAGGAGGAGGAGGAGAAGGAGGAGGAAGGAGGAGAAAGTAATACAAGAGGGAGATCAAAATGAATGGGTTATGATGAGGAATAGGAGAAAGAAAGAGTCGCTGGAGGTTAAGGGCGGCAGTTAAAAGGGACGTAGGGATTGTAGGCGGCGATTACATGCTTCGTAGAGATATACCTTGAAGTAGAGAGAGAGAGAGAGAGAGAGAGAGAGAGAGAGAGAGAGAGAGAGAGAGAGAGAGAGAGAGAGAGAGAGGAAAGGAGAGGAGAGGAGATTAGTTGAGAGGATAAAAAAAAGAACAAAAATAGAAGGAAAGAAAAATAGAGAAAAAGAGAAGAGAAAGAATTAAAGTTTGCATGTTGGAGTAAGGCAGTGAGGGGGGTGGCGTGGAGTGAGCCGCGGCGGAGTCCAGACAAGAAACAAAGTAGGAGAGGGAGGAAAAAAAAAGGTATGATGAAACATATGGAGTGTCAAGAGAGTCATGAACTCAACACAACTCACAGCCTTCCTTCACTCCTTTCCTCGGTACTGCTTTTGTATGAGTGTGTGTGTGTGTGTGTGTGTGTGTGTGTGTGTGTGTGTGTGTGTGTGTGTGTGTGTGTAATAATAATAATAATAATAATAATAGGTTTATTAAAGTATGGCAGCCGTTAGGCTGAAAATATACAAATTAGAAATACAATAAACTATAATACTAAATAGGCTACACTAGAGGGGGGGAGGGGAGGGTTGGAGGTGGTTTAGGAGAGCTAAAAATAGAGACAAAAGGGGAAGGGAGGGTGGTGTAAAGGGAGCACTGAGAGGGTGGCGGTGAGGTGTTAATCTGCACCGCGACCCGTTGGGATTGACTATCACTGCTGGGCATTGTTTATAATCCTCACTATCTCTGGTACTGCGCTTCGTTTGTAACGGTCAGTACGCGGCGCCCTGAAGGGCGTGAGTATGTTGTGGTGTCTGGTGAAGCGGGTGGGGCGAGGCGCGTCGGGTGGCAGGAGGTGGCGGTGGCGAGGATGATGAAGCAGGGAGACGCCGAATTTTCTGAGGGCGTCCTGGTGTCTGTCAGAGAGCCTCGGGAGACTCAGGGTGGTCAGGGCATTGTCGTAGGCGTGGTAGTCAGGGCCTAAAATGACCCTGAATGCCCTCTTTTGAACCCTCTCAAGCTGCTGTTGTTGGGTGAGGGGACGATGACCACGCCGGGGAGGCGTACATGAGCTTTGGGAGTATGAGAGATGTGTAAATACTGCACAGCTCAGCAGCCGGTGCCCCCAGCGTCCTAAGTCTACGCAGCATGTACAGCTTGTAGGAGGCTGCTCTGACGGTATTGGAGACGTGGAGCTTCCAGTTAAGTTGGTTGTCTACAGTGATGCCAAGTAATTTGGTGGACTGGACAACCTGGAGGTGATGTGAGCCAATAGACAGCAGCGGAGGAGGCACATCTCTCTTGGACGTGCAAACGTGCATCACCATGGTCTTGGTGTGGTTAATAGTGGCATTATTGTCCACCGTCCATGCCTGAAGGTTGTCGAGCGACGCTTGAAGAGGTGCATAGTCTGGATCCCTGTTGTTGACGGGGACGCCCAAGGTGCTGTCGTCAACATATTTCCAGCGATGCGGTGTGTCCATGAGGGCGTTGTTAATGAGCACCAAGAAGCAAAGCGGACCCATTTTAGTGCCTTGCGGGACGCCACACGTCAGCTCAAGAGGAGGGGAGACCGAGCCCTGGGAGCGAACTATTTGCTGGCGTGCGCTGAGGAAATCAGCCAGCCACGATACAGTATTAGGGTGAAGCCCCAGCTCAATGGCCTTAGTAATGACAACAGTGTGGTCTACAAGGTCAAATGCTTTCCTGAAGTCGGCAAAAGCAAGGGCAAGGGAGGTGTCTCGTTTGTCCAGGTGGCTGTGTGTGTGTGTGTGTGTGTGTGTGTGTGTGTGTGTGTGTGTGTGTGTGTGTGTGTGAAGGATCCCAGAGAGTCCTGTTTGTCCGAGTGTTTACATCCTGCCCCTGACCGAGATCAATCATTAGCTGGTGTTCGCCGGGCAGGGACTATGTGCAGGGGAGGAAGGAGGAGGACGAGAGTAGCATTTGTTGTTAGATTCGGTTGAGGATATGAAAGAGGAGGAGGAGGAGGAGGAGGAAGAGGAGTTTGTGATGAAGGATTTAGCTGCAAGTGTTGGCTGAAGAAGTGAAGGTGGAGCAACGTTGCCAGACTATCGTACTCAGCCGCCTGTGTTTGTCGATTTCCGACCCAAAAACTGCCTCTTCGACCCCATAATTGCCTTCATATATAGTTATCGTTAAAATGGTTAATTATTGGTGTTTTTTGGGAATATCTATGGCTCAAAAACCAGTAAATACGCGGCTCTTGAGTACGATAATCTGGCAACGGTGAAGTGGAGGAAGAAGAAGAGAAATTGATGATGAATAGGAGGAGCAACAGCAACAGAAGGCAATTAAGAAGCAGGTCGAGGCTAAGTAGTAGGTCTTTTCTTATTTACATTCTCGTGCGTTATTCCTTCACCTCAAGAGTCTCCTTAGTTGAGCGTCTGGAGCAGGGCGCGGCTCGTGTCATCCTGGGGGAACATGACACTTTCTGCGTGGATTACTAACTCAACGTCACCTTAACCTCGACGAGAATAATTTACGAGGCTCCTTTTCTTCTGTTTTCGTCCTCGTCCTGGCCCTCCTTCTCCCCCTCAACGTCCTCTTCCTCTATATCTTCGTCGTTGTCGTCATCCTTCTCCTCCTCCTTCTCCTCATATTTTCATTCCTTTCCCTGCGAGATTATCCGGCACTGTAACAAAGGAATTTCAGGGGATCCGGTAATGCCAGTGTCCTTGTACAGCGCAATAACTAAAAGGTGGCTTCCTCGCGCTGCCTTGACGCCACCTCGACGCCGCTGATGATATCTTGAGCTTCGGGGAGGAAACATCTTGGGGGCTCTATCATATCAGAATCATATCATCTCATATAAAAAGGGATGTTATAGTGTTGTCGTTGTAGTAAGCTTTCAACAAGGGAGTGAAGGAATTGTGGGCCTTAGAGTGAAAGCGATTGGTAGATGATCTAGTTGTAGTTATCAGTTTCAAGATACACAAATGCAAACCAAAAACCGTCTAAATCAGAGTAGAGAGAGAAGCAGGTGGAGATGTGAAATTAAAGTATTCGTCTGAGCACACGACAGCCTGAGCGTCAAAGAGGAAGAGGTGGAGGACGTTAGTAAAGGCCTTTGTCCTGCAGTACACTGGAAATGGCTGCTGCTGTTGGTGATGAGTTGAAAGAGAGTGTGCAACGAACTGTGCTTCCCCTCCTCGCGACAAGATCTGAGCGATGTCGTCACCTTACCTCGCTCGGGCCTTGGGAAGTATTAAGCCGTAGGGTGAAATCGCGCCGAAGAGGTGAAGGTTGCAGTAGGAGATGATATTCCCGTGCCATACTGACTAATGAATTAAGACTTGAGCGAAGCAGTGATCATTTCGACGGTCGTGAAGGTTGTGGTATATATTAGGGATGATATTCCCGTGCCATACTGACTAATGAATTAAGACTTGAGCGATGCAGTGATCATTTCGACGGTCGTGAAGGTTGTGCTATATATTAGGGATGATATTCCCGTGCCATACTGACCAATGAATTAAGACTTGAGCGATGCAGTGATCATTTCGACGGTCGTGAAGGTTGTAGTATATATTAGGGATGATATTCCCGTGCCATACTGACTAATGAATTAAGACTTGACCGATGCAGTGATCATTTCGACGGTCGTGAAGGTTGTAGTATATATAAGGGATGATATTCCCGTGCCATACTGACTAATGAATTAAGACTTGAGCGATGCAGTGATCATTTCGACGGTCGTGAAGGTTGTAGTATATATTAAGGATGATATTTCCGTCCCATGCTGACTAAAGCCCCAAATACACTGCCGAATTTTGGCCACGAACTTGACGCCGAATCAGTTCGTGAAAAAATTCGGCGACCGGTTCGGCGACATGACCAAGATTCTTACAGTTCGTGACCATTCGGCGACATGTCGGCGACATGTCGGCGAATGCTCAAGACAATTCGGGGACAGCTCGGAGACATGTCGCCGACTATTCGGCGTCCATGTCGCCGACTATTCGGCGTCCATGTCACCGAGCTCAAAATCTGAAATTTTAACGTTTTTTTTTGTCGTGGAATAACTGGCGACAAGTCTCCGAATTGTCTTCGCATGTCCCCGAAGTGTCGGCGACATGTCGGGGACAATTCTCCGACAGTGCCAAGATTTCTGACAGCTGATCATCTGATGCCCCTGTGGCATATAAAAGCACGGGAATCCACGCGTACCTCATGGACTACTACAACACCCGGGGAGCAGTGGGCTGGCAGGACAGAATTGTGGGCGAGTAAATACCATGTGTGGTAATATGTGTGGTAATATGTATGATAGTATGTGTACTAAAATGTATAAATGTGACTTGTTTTTGTTTTGCTCTCCTTCAAAATATATTTTAGATTAAATGAATGTTTACGTAATATCAGTAAACAAACCAGTAACTGAAAGAAGAAATAAATTTAAATAACTGAAAATGAAACAAAGGTTAAATAATGGCAGAATAATGATATTAAGAAATAAATAAAATAATAAATAGTAGATTAATTATGAAATAAATGAAAATGTTAGCTCCATACCTATTTTATGTATTCATGATTCTTCTTGTTTTTCTTATTTTCTTGTTTACTATTTATTGTTATAGTATTATTTTATTCCATATATATATATATAAATAAATAAATAAATATATATATATATATATATATATATATATATATATATATATATATATATATATATATATATATATAGATAGATAGATAGATAGATAGATAGATAGATAGATAGATAGATAGATAGATAGATAGATAGATAGATATAGATAGATAGATAGATAGATAGATAGATAGATAGATATAGATATAGTTAGATATAGATAAATAGATAGATAGATAGATACAGATATAGATAGATAGATAGATAAATAGATAGATGGACAGATAGATAGATAGATAGACAGGCCTCCGTGTACACCTCCCACCGCGACCCGTTTGCCGTGTCGTGATTAATTCGCCGAATATTCGAGGAGGTACTTTTGTACTCAAAAAACTCCGAGCGCGGGAGGGGCACCAAAGTATCGTAAACAACCAACCAGTAGGGACCGCTCATTACACACCAAGGCCCCCAACAGAGAACACAAGCAGACACCAGACTACTGTGCCTCGAAGCGTTGAAGTCAAGAAGGACATTTCTGTCCTATACACCAACGCGCGGAGCTTAATACCCAAACGGGATGAGTTACTTGCCTATGTTGACGTAGAAAGTCCGGACGTGATTGCCATCACCGAAACGTGGGCCACCTCTGACCACCTAATGACCGAATTCTCAGTTCCGGGATACGAGAGCTTCTACAAAAACAGACTTCACAAGAAAGGAGGAGGTGTTATTTGTTACGTCAAGAACAAATACCCTGCCGTGGAAATAACCAAAGAAGACTCAGAGAAATATGACACTGTATATGTTGAACTGGAGACTAGCAAGCACAACAAAATAACGATTGGAACCGTTTACAGACCTCCAAAGCAACAAGCAGCGGACGACGAAGCGCTGTACGAGGAAATTCACACCATAACACAAAACAAACAGTCAGTCATTATCGGGGACTTTAACTGTTCCAACATTGACTGGACCACGATGACTGGAGATCGGGAGGGTAACAGATTGCTCGAAATGTTAGAGGACACTTTTCTTACTCAGATTGTTACCCAACCGACGAGGGAAAATAACTTATTAGACCTAGTACTCGTGAGTGATTCAGATCTCACACGTGAATGTCAAGTCGGCGAAAAACTGGATGGTTGCGACCATCACCTAATTCGCCTAAAAATCAGAACAGACCATGAACTCACCGAAAACACGTCCAAGATTCCAGATTACAAAAAAAGCCAATTTTAACTTCGCTCGTGAGCTAGTAACCCAGACAACTTGGGAACCCATGAACTTCACTCCGGTGGACGGCGCGTGGAACGGCTTTAAGAACAAACTCCTGGAGGTAGAGAGAACGACTGTTCCCATGAAGACAAGGAGAACAAATAATGCCACAAGCACACCATGGATGACTACCCAAGTTCGACGGGCGATTAATTTGAAGAAGAGAAAATACAACTTGCTAAAGGAAAACAGCACTGACGAGGCACGCGAACAGTACCATCAAAGCCTCAGAGCTTGCAGAACACTCATTCGCCAGCGTAAACGCGACTATGAAAAGCAAATTGCACGCGAAGCCAAGTCCAACCCGAAAAAGTTCTTCGCGTATATAAGAACCAAAAAGAAGACGAAAAGCAATATCGGTCCCCTAAAAGATGAAAGTGACGTACTAACACAGGACAGTAGACAAATGGTCGAAATCCTAAACAGGAACTTCGCGTCTGTGTTCACGGTCGAGAATACCCAGTCCGTACCCGAGAGCCCTATCCCATCGATGGGAAGCACTCCCCTAGAAATTGGCACAATCGACGAACGGGATGTGAAAAAGTACCTAGACAAACTCGAGACAAACAAGTCTACCGGACCCGACGACTTGTCACCCAGGCTGCTCAAGGAACTCAAGCAGCAAATCCTCAAGCCACTCACCGCCATCTACAATCTGTCACTACAACAAAACAAAGTCCCGAAAGACTGGAAACAAGCAAACGTAACACCGATCTACAAAAAGGGAGACAAAAGTGTGGCCCTAAACTACAGACCAATCAGCTTGACCTCAGTGGCGGGAAAAATCCTCGAGAAGATCATCAGAGACAAACTCGTTAGGTTCCTTGAAGACAACAACATCATTTCCGATGCTCAGCACGGTTTCAGGAACAAGCGCTCATGCTTAACCAGTTTATTGGACTTCTTCCAAGGTATCTATGAAAACTGGGATAATCATATCCCCAGTGATGTTATATATCTAGACTTTCAGAAAGCCTTTGACAAAGTGCCACATGAAAGACTCCTCAAGAAACTTAAGTCGGCGGGATTAGGCGACGATCTGACAGCGTGGATCAAAGACTGGCTCACTGAAAGGAAACAACGAGTTGTACCCAACGGACAGGCCTCCGAATGGCTCCCGGTCACAAGTGGAGTGCCACATGGTTCAGTGCTGGGATCCATACTTTTCATCATATATATCAACGACCTAGAACTAGGATTAAAATCCAATCTTTCAAAATTTGCCGACGACACAAAGGTGGGTGGGAAGGCCCTCACGACTGCAGACTGCGAAATTATCCAGAGAGACCTGGACCAGATCACTCGTTGGTCAGAAAAATGGCAGATGTCCTTCAACACTACCAAATGTAAAGTAATGCATATCGGATCCAGAAACAGCAACCACATATACCACATGGGTGGCGAACCACTACATGTTGTGCAAGAGGAAAGCGACCTCGGGGTCACCATCAGCAGTGACTTGAAACAAACAAAACACTGCAAGTCCGCCTGCAAGAAAGCCAATACAATGCTTAGATTCATATCGAGGAACTTCGAATACAAGACGCCGGGAGTTATGTTATCCTTATATAATTCGCCGGTAATTCCCCACCTGGAATACGCCGTGCAATTCTGGTCTCCTAATTACAGGAAAGACATTGAATTACTTGAGAGAGTACAGCGCCGCGCCACGAAGATGATACCATCTCTGAGGACGAAACCCTATGAAGAACGACTCGAGCGACTCAACCTCTTCACGTTGGAAAAGAGACGACTGCGGGGAGACATGATACAAGTCTTTAAGTACCTGAACAAGCTTAGCAACGTTGATCACTCCAAACTCTTCACGCTACAAACTAACCTGACAACAAGAAACAACGGAAAAACAATTCAAGCAAAGCGATGCAATGCCGACATCGGCAGGAGTTATTTCTCGAATACAGTTGTTCGCCACTGGAACAGCCTTCCTGCAGAAGTGGTTAGCGCAGAAACCATCAACTCCTTCAAGAAACGCATTGATCGCCACTTTGCTGCAACGGGTGTGAACTGAACGTTCCCAAGAATAGGTACACAAGTGCTTTAATCCTTTCCTGCAAGCCACTCCTATGGCAAACGGATTGATTAAATCACTGAGCGCAGGCAGCCTAGTGAAGAGCCAACAGGCTTTCTGCTGCCTGCTAGTCCGTGTTTCCATGTTTCCATGTCCCCGAATAGATTTGGACATTCGGCAACATGTCGGAGACATGTCCCCGAATAGTCGCCGAATTGTCGGCGACATGTCGGCGACATTTCGGCGACAATTCGGCGTCCATTTTGCATTCGAGCACATTCGGCGAACGGCCGCGAATTTTTCATGTAACATGAAACTTTCGTGGCGGTCGTGACCAACTGTCAAAACTCGCGTGGTGGACGCAGACATGTCCCCGAACGGCCAAGAATGGGCAAGAAAGATGCCGAACTTGTTCGCGACACAGGATGACTTGCATATTCGCGCACATTCGTGAGACAAAATTCGGCAGTGTATAAGGGGCTTAATGAATATAAGACTTGAGCGATGCAGTGATCATTTCGACGGTTGTGAAGGTTGTAATATATATAAGGGATGATATTCCCGTGCCATACTGACTAATGAATTAAGACGAGCGATGCAGTGATAATTTCGACGGTCGTGAAGGTTGTAGTATATATAAGGGATGATATTCCCGTGCCATACTGACCAATGAATTAAGACTTGAGCGATGCAGTGATCATTTCGACGGTCGTGAAGGTTGTACTATATATAAGGGATGATATTCCCGTGCCATACTGACCAATGAATTAAGACTTGACCGATGCAGTGGTCATTTCGACGGTCGTGAAGGTTGTAGTATATATGAGGGATGATATTCCCGTGCCATACTGACTAATGAATTAAGACTTGAGCGATGCAGTGATCATTTCGACGGTCACAAGAGGAACGTGAGTCCTGCGGTGAAATCACTTGGGGTGTAAGGATGTTGTCGGCGCGAGTAGGTGTGTCATCAGATCCAAGGCACGCAGTCATCTTGGGATTAATGCAACAAAGCCGGGGTGGTAAATCGCTTTGAAGACACCAGGTAGCAGTAAGGAACGTGTCCCGCGTGACATACTCGATTCACGGGGGTTTTCGTTGAGAGTGTGCCTTGGTTGCCTCAATAACAGTTGTGAACGATCAGTATTCGGGATGAGGTGTCAGGCGGGCAGGCAGGTATGCAGGCGTCGCCACAGTTACGTTTAGCTTATAGGCGTGGGTCCCGGCACTGATAACCCGTCCTTTTTGCCCATTATAAAAATTCAGAATGGAAATGATGTAAATTTTTCTTTAATAGGGAAGATTATGTATGAGAGATAGCGTCTCCTACACTCCTCCTCTTCTTCCATCTCCTGCACCCCTGTCTCCTCTCTCCTATTCCTCTTTCCATCTTCTGCACCTCTGTCTCTTCTCTTCCTCAGGCGTGCCCATGGCGGGGTGGGGTGGACGGACGAGGCGGACTAGAATATATTTTACAAGACCATAAAGTGTGCAGCGAATATAAATGATTTGTTCGCATGTTTTATACAAACAGATGATCGCTGCTCAGATAATAGAATACTCTGCATAATAGAACTCAACTATTTTGTATCATTATGTAGAGTTTGGGTCCTCACCGACTTCGTATATTAGGATACTTGAGAACGAGAAGAAAGCGATGGGAGGAAGAGGAGGGTGTGCTCCTGCCTGTAAGAACTTACTCAAGTGTGTGTGTGTGTGTGTGTGTGTGTGTGTGTGTGTGTGTGTGTGTGTGTGAGGGACAACGCCAGGAATGTTTGGAAACGCCGAAGTTTAGTATCTTGTGCGTGTGCGTTGATGGGCATGTAACACACACACACACACACACACACACACACACACACACACACACACACACACATACACACACACACACACACACACACACACACACACACACACACACACACAGTCTCTCCCACCCCCCCCACACACAGTCTTTCCCCCCCCCCCCCCCCACACACACACACACAGAGTCCCCCCCCCCCCAACACACAGACACGCACGCACGCACACACAAAGATTTAGGTAGTTTGATTTATTGTGAGTTATTGTTTGTTTACGTGTGGTGAACCTCAGTATAATCGGAGAAAGATCGTCCTCACGCCCTCAAAAACAAAAAGTAAAGATGTGTTTACGACTCAAAGCGCACCCAGAGTTTTCCAGCCAGCGGTAACCTTGGGTCGGGGCCAGGGACGGCAGTTTTTCGCGAGAAGAAGTAAGCGGAGAGGCTCAGTCCCCCTTTTTTTTTTCTCTTTTACCAAACTAATTGCACGAAGCCTCATAATAGACTCGGTTATAGTGCTGGTAGTCTCGTTATTAGGCAAGACTTTTTTTTTAATCTACTTGTCTCATGTAGGGTAAGGTGGGGTAAGATGCCCCCGTGGGGTGAAAGGTCCCCCTTTGGTTTTGTCTTTCTTTTCCCAAGCAGTCACGTGATCAAGTAGGCAACTCTCTGTGCTCACAGGAACTACTGGACTAAACACTTGCTCTAGCCACAAGGGGACATTTCTTCTTTTTGACTAATTTCTTGTAAGTTTTCAGTGATTTTAATGATACCTAATTAACGACAAAGAACTGCAGAGTTAGCCTGATAGTTATGGATACTGGCTCTAAGATGTCTAGACCATATTGCATGTGATTATACTCTGCCTACTTACTTGTAGGAAAGATGGTGACCGTTTGTGTATATATGAGTTGCCGGGGTAAGAGGCCCCCTGTGCCTTTGGGGTAAGTTGCCCACAGGGAGGCCTTTTAACCCACATGTGAGCCTTTTACCGCATTATCAGAAAATTGGCAAATGGCCTTGTTTGGTGTGTGGGGAACCATTTGCTAATAGCAGACCTTCAGAAAAATGGGTCCAATGTCGGGTTGTAAAAATTGGTCACATGCAGAATGTACAACTGGAGTAGGCCTAGATCTGTACGTATGTCAAAACTGCGAGTGTGATTAGGCATTACAGTATTGCTATAAATAAAATTTGTTAAAGTTTTTGGAAGACATCCATAAGTGAACACTTGAGTTTGAGACTATAAGGAAGTTGGTGTTTTTAACTGTTTCAGATATCAATATTCAACAGAAAGGACATATTTGATCAAATTTATTGAATATTTAGTTCCATATATTTTTCATGAAAGTAGATGTTCCTTTTGTTACAAAAATTCAGAAGAAAGGGAAGCTAGTCTAATATTACTAGTCTAAAAGAAGGGGATACCTTTTAGAAAATTAGTTAATTGTTTAGTTTTTCATTCTATTCATTAGGAGACACAAATCTGACTGTGTTCCTATATTTCACATCAAGAGAGATTTATAGAGTATAGTTTTCAAAAAGTGAATATATTTATTTTTATTTTTATAATGTGAAAAAATATTTTCCTTATGTTTTTGTGAATTTTATTATTGTAAGCCAGAGTGGGGTAAAAGGTCTACCCAGTGGTTTTTTACATGCAAAGAAGCCCCTTTATTTTTTTTAAATATATATATATATATATATATATATATATATATATATATATATATATATATATATATATATATATATATATATATATAGATATATATATATATATATATATATATATATATATATATATATATATATATATATATATATATATATATATATATATATATATATATATATATATATATATATATATATATATATATATATATATATATATATATATATATATATATATATATATATATATATATATATATATATATATATATATATATATATATATATATATATATATATATATATATATATATATATATATATACCATAGATAGGCCTTAGCTTAGGATTTCAACAGAACTTTTTTTCAAAATTCTATTGCAAAAAATGTGGCTACAACAGGCAATGTCTCTTAAGGGGGGCAACTTACCCCACCTTACCCTACTGTTGTGGTGGTGGTGATGGTGAGAGTTTCAATGACATCACTACTTCCCTCAGGCCTTCCCTCCCCATCCCCCTCCCCCCCACACCCATGCACGGCTCCAGCCTCCAGACCGACTTAAGAATTCTACTTTAATCCGGTCATGAGCGTCCGGTTTGAGGGCGTTTTTTTTTTTTTTTTTTTTTTTTACAGCTAAGGAGACAGTTCAAGGGCGTAAAAAAAAAAAAAAAAAAGCTCGCTACTCACTGCTCCCGAACAGAGGTCAAAGGAGTGTCCAAAACGAGAGGTCAATTTCGGGAGGAGAGGTGTCCTGATACCCTCCTCTTGAAAGAGTTCAAGTCGTAGGCAGGAGGAAATACAGATGAAGGAAGATTGTTCCAGAGTTTACCAGCGTGAGGGATGAAGGAGTGAAGATGCTGATTGACTCTTGCATAAGGGGTTTGGACAGTATAGGGATGAGCATGAGTAGAAAGTCGTGTGCAGCGGGGCCGCAGGAGGAGGGGTGGCATGCAGTTAGCAAGTTCAAATGAGCAGTCAGCATGAAAATATCGATAGATGATAGAAAGAGAGGCAACATGGCGGCGGAATTTGAGAGGTAAAAGACAATCAGTATGAGGAGGAGAGCTGATGAGACGGAGAGCCTTTGACTCCACTCTGTCAAGGAGAGCTGTGTGAGTGGAGCCCCCCCACACATGAGATGCATACTTCATACGAGGGCGGACAAGGCCCCTGTAAATGGATAGCAACTGTGCGGGGGAGAAGAACTGGCGGAGACGGTACAGAACGCCCAGCCTCGAGGAAGCTGATTTAGTAAGAGATGAGATATGAAGTTTCCAGTTGAGATTTTGAGTTAAGGATAGACCGAGGATGTTTAGTGTTGAGGAAGGTGATAGCTGAGTGTTGTCAAAGAATAGTGGATAGTTGTTTGGCAGATTGTGTCGAGTAGATAGGTGGAGAAACTGTGTTTTTGAGGCGTTGAAGGACACCAGGGCCCGTATCCTCGAGAGCTATTAACTTTTACTCTTAAAGTTACTATCAGAGTTAATGGTTTCAAATTATTAAGAGTAAAAGCTATCCTCGTCAACTTTGAGTGTAGGTATTAGCAAATCCTGGCTACTATTATCTTCTTCTTCTTCTTCTTTATGGCGGGCTCGTTGCTAAGGACGTCTCCGTGCAAAACGTAAACATCCGACATGAATTAAGCATATATTTAAAAAAAAAAAAAAAAAAAAGATGTATAAATGTACAACAGAAACATAATAAATGGCAAACACAAGAAAATACTGAGTTTTGTGGCAGATAGAAGCAGCCTCAAAGGCTGTTTTTACTCCGTCACTCGTCAATACCCGTATCTCCCCGCCTGCGTCACGACTTGCTCTGCTGAAATTACCGCACCATAACCACGTCATCTGCCCCAATGATCTACGGGCCGGAGAACCAGCGCAGAAAAGGAGTAAGTTTAATTGGTCGCCAGATGAAACGGTCTTCTTACATCAAATTCAAGAAAAAATACGTATAATCAGAGGGTGTTATGGGAAGAGTATCACCCCTGAGGATAAGAAGAGAGCGTGGACTGAAGTGGCAGAAGCTGTAACAAGGTTGGTAATCACATATTCATGGTTCAATCAGCTTACAAACTAACCTAACCTAATCAATTGGGTATTTTTTGCATAATAACACAACCACTGACCTTCCAAACAGAACATACCTTTTCATTCTGTATCTGAATAGTTTCATTATGACCATTTCTGCCACAACCCCCTCTCCCTCAACAACCTAACATAACTAAACCTAACCATGCCAAACCTGCCCTGTCCTACCGAACACATCCTAACTTAACATGCCAAGTTTGTTGGGTATAGATAGTTAAGGCATATTTGCTCTGTTTTTATTCTTTATTTAATTATTATTATTTTATTGGGGGGGGGGGGGGGGGATGCTAGGCATGCCAGACTATGGACACTTTTACAAGTACTTTATGTCAAGACTATATGGGAATGGGTAGGTTTTGTGAGAATGGTAAAGTAAGATTAAAATAGTACACTTATAGCATTGGTCAAACAGATTATGGTGATATAATGTTAGATTGGAATGTACTCAAGATAATGAAATTAAGGTTAATGCTTTTATTTTTTTGTTACATATTCACATATTCATGATTCAAGTAACTTGCAAACTAACCTAACCTCGTCAAATGGGTATTTTTGTATACAAACACAACCACAGAGTTTCCAAACAGAACATACTTTTTCCTACTGCTTCACGTGAATAGCATCATCATGACCATTTCTGCTGCAACCCCCACTCCCTCAACAATCTAACATAACTAAACCAACTCCTGCTAAACATGTCCTACCTGACACATCCTAACCTAACATGGTATGTCCCCAAGTGCCAAACCTGCCCCGTCCTACCGAACACATCCTAACTTAACATACCAAGTTTGTTGGGGGGGAAGAGGGGGTTGGTATAGATAGTTAAGGCATATTTGCCCTTTTTTTTATTCTTTATTTATTTTTATTTGTTTATTATTTATTTTTATTGGGGGGGGATGCTAGGCATGCCAGACTATGGACACTTTTACAAGTACTTTATGTCAAGACTATATGGGAATAGGTAGGTTTCGTGAGAACGGTAAAGTAAGATTAAAATAGCATATTTATAGCATTGGCCAAACAGATTATGGTGATATTATGTTAGATTGGAATGTACTCAAGATAATGAAATTAAGGTTAACGCTTTTAATTTTTTTGTTACATATTCACATATCCATGATTCAAGTAACTTGCAAACTAACCTAACCTCGTCAAATGGGTATTTTTGTATACAAACACAACCACAGAGTTTCCAAACAGGACATACTTTTTTCCTACTGCTCCATGTGAATAGCATCATCATGACCATTTCTGCTGCAACCCCCACTCCCTCAACAATCTAACATAACTAAACCAACTCTTGCTAAACATGTCCTACCAAACACGTCCTAACCTAACATGGTAGGTCCCCAAGTTTGTTAGGGTAGAAAGGGGGTTAGTATAAGAGTCAAGTCATATTTACCTGTTATTTTATTTATTCCTTATTTAGATTTTTTTTGGGGGGTGGGTGGGTTGGGCATGCCAGGCTCTCAACACTTTTACAAATATTTTATGTTAAGACTATATCGGAATAGGTAGATTTGATGAGAATGGTAAAGTAAGATTAAAATATTATTTTTATAGCATTGGTCAAACAGTTTCTGGTGATATAATGTTAGGTTAGAAGTACTCAAAAGAATGGGATTAAGATTAATGCTTTGAATTTTTTTGTGTAGCTGTATTTGTGTAATATCCTCCTACTTAGAGAAAAGCATTTTAGAAAAGTAGGTAATGAAAAGTAGTATTTATGGCCATGTTCATAACAACTAAAAAGTTAATGTCTTATGATGCATGTAAATAAAATATTGGTACTGATTTAGCTTTCCATCACAGCATGTATTAAATGTTATTGGAGAAGTTATGGGAAATAAAAAGCATGCCATAGTAAAACGATTAAGAAACTTGCTCCACATTTATACCCTGACAGTGCCTTCCCTGGGAGTGGACCCCGTACGCAGGATGACTGTGAGAGGCGTTGGTACAACGTACAACCAAAATCAAAGCCTTGCATTGCCAAGTGCAAGAATGAGCAGCGGCAGACTGGTAATTTTTTTTAGTTGTTATGTCTTTAAATGTAAAACATATGTTAGTTAGTTTTTTTATGTGCTCACAGAATGCAGCTATACTGGCCACAATGCCTTTATTTCAGCTTAAAGTTAATAAGTTCATAGCAGTGAACTGCATATTTGATATAGAAATTTTTTTAATGTTCATCTGTCAATGACTATCAATCTATCTAAATACCTTGGTTGTCTTCCCCCAGTGAAGGGTTTTAGCCAAGACAGGCACACACTTACTCACACACTCACACTCATGTACACCACTCTCTCAGCTGCACAGCCCCTGTGGGAGTAAAAAAGGCCCTCACTGTATGGGGGATTAGCTGCACAGTTCAGACAGGGAACTTCCACACCAAGGCCTCACAGCATACACTGGTTTACCCCTGCCCCTTCATAACAATGACATTTCCCCCCAGCACCTGAGTGCCCCACACGTGTGGCACCACAGATACGCAGGCGCCTGCCTATATAACTATGACATTAACTGTGGTAGTAAACTGGTGTATGACATCATAGGCTGCTCGTCTCATGTATTTGAAGGGGTACCAGAGCCATTCAGCATTGACATGATGTGCTAGGGATAGGACAGCAGCAACAGTAAAGCAGCAGTGAAATATTGACTGGCCTGTATGTTTTTGGCAAAAACTTTTATTTTCTTATTAAAAAAAATTATTAATTACCCTTAAATTCATATTCTTTGTAGATACACACTTTATCAGTATTGCTAGAGACCATCCCAGCACATTGTTCATTACTTGTGGAAAAGATACCATTAGCTGCTCCGGCAACAGCCACTGCTACAATATCTGCTGGCCCTATGACACCAGCCACTGCTTCATCATCTGCTGGCCCAATGACACCTGCCACTGTTTCATCATCTGCTGGCCCAGTGACACCAGCCACTGTTTCATCATCTGCTGGCCCTATGACACCAGCCACTGCTTCATCATCTGCTGGCCCAATGACACCTGCCACTGCAGGTGAGAAGGGAGCTGAAGCCCTCCAAAGACCCTTCCCATGTCCTCACTAACCGTTTCCCTATTGTCTCACCAACACCGGAGAGTAGTTCAGCATGCTCTCTAAAGACAGATCCTCTCTTTATCCACACCACACTACATTCACACAACATATACACCTTTTCCCAAAATCAAAATTTCAAAATGGCGCACATACACCAAGCCTCGGAGTCCCCGACTGGGGGGGGGACCACAAATTCCCCCAGGGAGGACTCCCCTTCTGGCTGCCGACCCGAGAGGTGTCTTGATAACTCCTCGAACCTCTTTCTTCTCAATTTCTGCAACATTCGCGGTCTTCGCTCTAATTTTCATTATGTGGAACATCATCTCTCCTCCTCTAAACCTCACCTTCTCTTCCTTACCGAAACACAGGTTTCTGAGGCTACTGACAGCAATTTCTACTCTGTTCCCTCCTACTATCTCTATCCTAAATTTCAATCCAAAGCTGGATGTTGCGCCTACGTGCGCAACGACATCACTTGCTCTCGTGCCCACGACCTTGACTCTTCTGAATTTTCCACCATCTGGTTAAGACTTCACTGTCATTCTATTACTAAATACATCTGTGCTGTTTATCTCTCACCTAACTCTACCAACTATGTAAAATTCTTTGACTATTTGAATTCTAAAGTGGAGCACATCTTGACCCACTCTCCCTTCGCTGAAATCTCCATCCTAGGAGATTTCAATGTTCACCACCAGCTTTGGCTTTCATCCTCTTTCACTGACCATCCTGGTGAACTAGCCTACAACTTTGCTATCCTCAACGACCTAGAGCAGTTGGTCCAGCACCCTACACGTATTCCCGACCGTCTTGGAGATCGGCCCAACATTCTAGACCTCTTCCTTACCTCAAACCCTTCTGCTTATTCTGTCAAACTGTTCTCCGTTGGGCTCCTCCGATCACAATCTTATTTCTGCATCCTGTCCTATCGCTCCTGTACACCCTCTGGACCCACCGAAGAGGCGATGCTTCTGGCATTTTGCTTCAGCTCGGTGGGACGACCTGAGGATGTACTTTTCCGATTTCCCGTGGAATGATTATTGCTTCCAGGATAGAGACCCCTCTGTGTGTGCTCAGCGCATCACAGAGGTGATTGTCTCTGGAATGGAGGCATACATTCAACGTACTTTCTCTACTCCTCATGCTAAAAAGCCTTGGTTTAATCATGCTTGTTCTCGTGCTATTAAAGATAGAGGCAGTTCAAAAGGTTCCAGAGCCTTCAAACTAATGCTAATTATGAACTTTACATTTCTGCCCGAAATCGCCAAATCTAATCTCCGACTAACCAAAATTCTTTCATTAATAGAAAATGTCAAAACCTTGCTTTCTCTAACTCTTCCGTGACTTCTGGCATCTAGCCCAAAACATCTCCTCCAACTTCACTTCTTCATCTTTCCTCCACTCTCAGTCCTGACGGCAACACTGCCGTCTCATCTATCTCTAAGGCTGAACTCTTCTCAAACTTTTTCCAAAACTCCACTCTGGACGATTCTGGGCATATTCCTCCTACTCATCCCCTCTGACTCCTTTATGCCTGTTATAAAGATTCTTCAAATGATGTTTTCTATGCCCTCTCTGGCCTCAATCCTCAGAAGGCTTATGGACCTGATGGAGTGCCTCCTATTGTCCTTAAAAACTGTGCCTCCGTGCTGTCACCCTGCCTGGTCAAACTCTTTCGCCTCTGCCTGTCAACATCTACCTTTCCTTCTTGCTGGAAGTATGCCTTCATACAGCCTGTACCTAAGAAGGGTGACCGCTCCAATCCCTCAAACTACCGTCCTATTGCTTTACTTTCTTGTCTATCTAAAGCTTTTGAATCAATCCTTAACCGGAAGATTCAAAAGCACCTTTCCACTTCTGACCTTCTATCTGATCGCCAGTATGGGTTCCGCAAGGGGCGTTGTACTGGTGATCTCCTAGCCTTCTTAACTGACTCTTGGTCATCCTCTCTTAGCCGTTTCGGTGAAACTTTTTCTATTGCGCTGGACATATCAAAAGCTTTTGATAGGGTCTGGCACAAATCTTTGCTTTCAAAACTACCCTCCTACGGTTTCTATCCGTCTCTCTGTACCTTTATCTCCAGTTTCCTTTCTGACCGTTCTATTTCTGCCGCGGTAGACGGTCACTGTTCTTCTCCTAAATCTATTAACAGTGGTGTCCCACAGGGTTCTGTCCTATCTCCCACTCTTTTTCTGTTGTTCATTGATGATCTTCTTTCCAAAACGAACTGTCCTATCCATTCCTACGCCGATGATTCCACTCTGCATTATTCAACTTCTTTTAATAGAAGACCCACCCTTCAGGAACTTAACGACTCAAGGCTGGAGACTGCAGAACGCTTAGCCTCAGACCTTACTATTATTTCCGATTGGGGCAAGAAGAACCTGGTGTCCTTCAACGCCTCAAAAACACAGTTTCTCCACCTATCCACTCGACACAATCTTCCAAACAACTATTCCCTATTCTTTGACAACGCCCAGCTATCACCTTCCTCAACACTAAACATTCTCGGTCTATCCTCAACTCAAAATCTCAACTGGAAACTTCATATCTCATCTCTTACTAAATCAGCTTCCACGAGGCTGGGCGTTTTGTACCGTCTCCGCCAGTTCTTCTCCCCTGCACAGTTGCTGTCCATATACAGGGGCCTTGTCCGCCCTCGTATGGAGTATGCATCTCATGTGTGGGGGGGCTCCACTCACGCAGCTCTTCTGGACAGAGTGGAGGCTAAGGCTCTTCGTCTCATCAGCTCTCCTCCTCATACTGATAGTCTTCTACCTCTTAAATTCCGCCGCAATGTTGCCTCTCATTCTATCTTCTATCGATATTTCCACGCTGACTGCTCTTCTGAACTTGCTAACTGCATGCCTCCCCCCCCTCCCGCGGCCCCGCTGCACTCGACTTTCTTCTCATGCTCATCCCTATACTGTCCAAACCCCTTATGCAAGAGTTAACCAACATCTTCACTCTTTCATCCCTCACGCTGGTAAACTCTGGAACAATCTTCCTTCATCTGTATTTCCTCCTGCCTACGACTTAAATTCTTTCAAGAGGAGGGTATCAGGACACCTCTCCTCCCGAAACTGACCTATCTTTCGGCCACCTCTTTGGATTCTTTTTAGGAGCAGTGAGTAGCGGGCTTTTTTTTATTTTATTAATGTTTGCTTTTTGTGTGCCCTTGAACTGTCTCCTTTGCTGTAAAAAAAAAAAAAAAAAAGAAAAAAAAGGGATGACAATGAAGCTGCTCCACCACAATCACCACCTACTTCATCGGAGTTAAGAGATGCCTTTCATAGGGCAGCAGTATAATTTTTTGATGCTGGGGCTGAATATTACTGCCTCAAGGCTATGATTTTGTCACTTTTTTTTTATTACTGAGTAGGTTAGGGTGGAAGGGGTGAAAAATAATTTGTGCTGTTTTTCGACAGAAATGATTAGCAAATTCATTCAAAGCACAAAATTTACCGGAAAAAAAATTGTGTGCCATTGTGAGTGGGTTCACTTGAGATTGGGCTCCAATACGCCTCCGTGGTCTAGTGGCCAGCATGCCTGGCTTCTACGCGGGCCCGGGTTCGAATCCCGGCCTGGGCAGTCGGCGTGCAGCTCACCCAGCTGATCATCCTCCCTCTCGGGCTAGTCGATAAATGACTACCTAGGGAAACTGTGGTAACCCGGATGTCACACTGGCCCTGTGTCCCGGGGTAATGGGATCCCTCTCACCACAGGCTCAAGGCCCAATGTTACGGAGATGAGCACCGAGGCCACGCGCTGCTATAGCGTATGCCCCAACTTTACCTTTACCTTTATTGGCTCGACTGACAGACATGGCTTTGTATGTCGAAGGTCACTGGTTCAATCTCCACAGCCAGCACTCTCTAACTTGGATTTTTCCGAGTTCCCTAGAGCCTAGATTAATTTCTCGGTGTTAAATGAGGAGATTTGTACCGGCACCCAGTCATGGGTGTTACAAGATGCATTGTTACAATCAGGGGCGTCATTTGGCCTTCAAAAGTGGGAGGGACATTAGGGCAGACAGTTTTATATATATATATAGAGCTATATATATCTATATATATATATATATCTATATATATATATATATATATATATAGATATATATAGATATATATATGTCTGTATGTATATATATATATATATATATATATATATATATATATATATATATATATATATATATATATATATATATTTACCATCATTAGCTTATAACACCTTTAGGCACTGATCATATTTGCATTTTATGTAGTCTGTGATGCAGGCAGGATATTCATTAGCACCTAATTAGACTCATGCTGCTCTCCAGTGCTCTCTGATGAACTCACAATCAAAGATGTAGTATACCTATATGGTAGCATTGAGTAATCTTAGGTCACTTGGTAAAGTGTTCACCTAAGTCCGACCCAAGCTGACAACATAAACCTAAGCGTGTTTGCAAGCTGAGTGTTTAGAATATTGGCATAATAATAAAAGATGCTGAGAACTGGATTCCACTACTTTATTGAATATATGAATAATTATATACTGAATTTGTAATGGAGCTAAGATAAAAAAAGCTATGTTTTCAGCGGTCATACCATGATCTCATGAAAATAATTAGGTTGACATATATAATTAATTACTACGTATTTTGGTATGATGACCATTGCACGTTAATACCATAGCTTTGCGAGCATTGAGTAATCTTAGGTCACTTGGTAAAGTGTTCACATAAGTCCGACCCAAGCTGACAACATAAACCTAAGCATGTTTGCAAGCTGAGTGCTTAGAATATTGGCATAATAATAAAAGATGCTGAAAACTAGATTCCACTAATAGAGTAATTATATGCTGAATTTGTAATGGAGCCAAGATAAAAAGCTATGTTTTTCAGTGGTCATACCATGATCCCATGAAAATAAATAGGTTGACATATATAATTAATTACTACGTATTTTGTTATGATGACTATTGCACATTAATACCATAGGTTTGAATCCAATGATGAATATCTTCAAGCAAGACACAAATAGCAACAGATTGGTTACCATTTCACTCAGTAAACACAATACTCCAGAAAAGTATACACTGAATTCACAATAAAGTTGTTTTTCCACTTGGAACTTTGTAAACAGAAACCAAGTAACCTCGTTTTACTTCACTCATAAGTCATGATGTTCGCGATGTGGTCACCTCGACCTTTCGTTCCTCCTCCCTCACACTGGCAGACGTCTCTAACAAGCTTTCTTACCACCATTATCTCAATATGAATAACCGGCAGCAATAATTATAAATCATATTCTAAATGACATTTTAATGCAATTTTAATGTCATCTTTTTCATTTGCATGTGTGTACCTTTCTGCTACAAATAAAAGTTTTTTTCCCATGTTTTGTTTTCCTTAACTCGAATATTTCACATTTTAATCAATAACAAAGGCATAAAACATTAATTGTATGTTCAAGCTATGTTTATTTTTTTTTTTTGTTGACATAAACTACATCGTTTTCCTTTGGTGCCATTATTTTCACATGAGTGCAGTCTATCACTCCCACAACGCCGGCAAGTTGGTAGAATTCTGCTTGCTTTACACGGATCTCCACCCTATCAAGGGGAGACTGGATAAACCTCCCGACTACCTACGGGTCACTGAGGGCGGCCAGAGTCTCCACAATCACCCTACTTACACTACTCTGGCTTACCCCCTAACTCATCACTTGAACACTGCAGCATTTTTCCTGTAGCCAAGTACCTTTAAGTCAAAATCACTTTCAACCCCGGGGTGAGGGAATGCTCCCTTCGAACTGGATCTTGTAGCTCTCTTCTCATCAAATCAGTCACATACTCCATTCCTGCACGGTCTAATATGTATGTCTTGACAAGTTCACCATCGTTATACAGTTCCAAAGCGCCCTATCAAACTCTAAATTGCGGAGGTGGGCTGGACGAGGAAGTCTGGTGGCCATGTTGATATGGGTCTGGGTCTGGGATTCACTAATAACTTTACTATTAATAGCCTCTTCCATTCAGCGTAACCCGTTTCTGGGTCGTGATCTGTAGAGTCCCTCATAGAATCCCGACAACCTAAGATTTGGACGCCATTATTGGCCCTGTGTTTTCGTCGCCCTTTTCAAACACTAGCACACGCTCTCGCGGCGAAAACAGGGACAATAATGGCGTCCAAATCTTAGGCTGTCGGGACTCTATCTATCAAGGGACTCTACAGATCACGACCCAGAAACGGGTTACGCTAAATGGAAGAGGCTATAAGTGTTTAGAAGTCCTCGCCAGCACTCTCAAGTTAATACCAAAGTTAAGAATAGGTATTAGGCTAATAGTTGTTGAAGTAACACTTTGAGAGTGAAGTTAATACCAAAGTCGAAAGTTAATACCAAGTTTAGTATTAATAGTTGTCGAGGATACGGGCCCAGCTGGGAGCTAACTATTTGCTGGCGTGCGCTGAGGAAATCAGTCAGCCACGATACTGAATTAGGGTGAGGCCCCAGCTCAATGGCCTTAGTAATGACAACAGTGTGGTCTACAAGGTCAAAAGCTTTCCTGAAGTCGACAAAAGCAAGGGCAAGGGAGTTTTTTTTTTTTTTTTTTTTTTTACAGCAAAGGAGACAGTTCAAGGGCACAAAAAAAGTAAACATTAATAAAAAAAAAAGCCCGCTACTCGCTGCTCCTAAAAAGAATCCAAAGAGGTGGCCGAAAGATAGGTCAGTTTCGGGAGGAGAGGTGTCCTGATACCCTCCTCTTGAAAGAATTCAAGTCGTAGGCAGGAGGAAATACAGATGAAGGAAGATTGTTCCAGAGTTTACCAGCGTGAGGGATGAAAGAGTGAAGATGCTGGTTAACCCTTGCATAAGGGGTTTGGACAGTATAGGGATGAGCATGAGTAGAAAGTCGAGTGCAGCGGGGCCGCGGGAGGGGGGGAGGCATGCAGTTAGCAAGTTCAGAAGAGCAGTCAGCGTGGAAATATCGATAGAAGATAGAGAGGCAACATTGCGGCGGAATTTAAGAGGTAGAAGACTATCAGTATGAGGAGGAGAGCTGATGAGACGAAGAGCCTTAGCCTCCACTCTGTCCAGAAGAGCTGTGTGAGTGGAGCCCCCCCACACATGAGATGCATACTCCATACGAGGGCGGACAAGGCCCCTGTATATGGACAGGAACTGTGCAGGGAAGAAGAACTGGCGGAGACGGTACAGAACGCCCAGCCTCGAGGAAGCTGATTTAGTAAGAGATGAGATATGAAGTTTCCAGTTGAGATTTTGAGTTAAGGATAGACCGAGGATATTTAGTGTTGAGGAAGGTGATAGCTGGGTGTTGTCAAAGAATAGGGGATAGTTGTTTGGAAGATTGTGTCGAGTGGATAGGTGGAGAAACTGTGTTTTTGAGGCGTTGAAGGACACCAGGGTCTTCTTGCCCCAATCGGAAATAATAGTAAGGTCTGAGGTTAAGCGTTCTGCAGCCTCCAGCCTTGAGTCGTTAAGTTCATGAAGGGTGGGTCTTCTATTAAAAGAAGTTGAGTAATGCAGAGTGGAATCATCGGCGTAGGAATGGATAGGACAGTTCGTTTTGGAAAGAAGATCATCAATGAACAACAGAAAAAGAGTGGGAGATAGGACAGAACCCTGTGGGACACCACTGTTAATAGATTTAGGGGAAGAACAGTGACCGTCTACCACGGCAGAAATAGAACGGTCAGAAAGGAAACTGGAGATAAAGGTACAGAGAGAAGGATAGAAACCGTAGGAGGGTAGTTTAGAAAGCAAAGATTTGTGCCAGACCCTATCAAAAGCTTTTGATATGTCCAGCGCAATAGCATAAGTTTCACCGAAACGGCTAAGAGAGGATGACCAAGAGTCAGTTAAGAAGGCTAGGAGATCACCAGTAGAACGCCCCTTGCGGAACCCATACTGGCGATCAGATAGAAGGTCAGAAGTGGAAAGGTGCTTTTGAATCTTCCGGTTAAGGATTGATTCAAAAGCTTTAGATAGACAAGAAAGTAAAGCAATAGGACGGTAGTTTGAGGGATTGGAGCGGTCACCCTTCTTAGGTACAGGCTGTATGAAGGCATACTTCCAGCAAGAAGGAAAGGTAGATGTTGACAGGCAGAGGCGAAAGAGTTTGACCAGGCAGGGTGACTGCACGGAGGCACAGTTTTTAAGGACAATAGGAGGCACTCCATCAGGTCCATGAGCCTTCTGAGGATTGAGGCCAGAGAGGGCATAGAAAACATCATTTTGAAGAATCTTTATAACAGGCATAAAGGAGTCAGAGGGGGGATGAGTAGGAGGAATATGCCCAGAATCGTCCAGAGAGGAGTTTTTAGAAAAAGGCTGAGAGAAGAGTTCAGCCTTAGAGATAGATGAGACGGCAGTGTTGCCATCAGGACTGAGGAGTGGAGGGAAAGATGAAGAAGTGAAGTTGGAGGAGATGTCTTTGGCTAGATGCCAGAAGTCACGGGAATAGTTAGAGAAAGCAAGGTTTTGACATTTTCTATTAATGAAAGAATTTTTGGTTAGTCGGAGAATAGATTTGGCACGATTTCGGGCAGAAATGTAAAGTTCATAGTTAGCATTAGTTTGAAGGCTCTGGTACCTTTTGTGAGCTACCTATCTATCATTGACAGCACGAGAACAAGCGTGATTAAACCAAGGCTTTTTAGCGTGAGGAGTAGAGAAAGAACGAGGAATGTATGCCTCCATTCCAGAGACAATCACCTCTGTGATGCGCTGAGCACACACAGAGGGGTCTCTACCCTGGAAGCAATAATCATTCCACGGGAAATCGGAAAAGTACATCCTCAGGTCGTCCCACCGAGCTGAAGCAAAATGCCAGAAGCATCGCCTCTTCGGTGGGTCCAGAGGGTGTACTGGAGCAATAGGACAGGATGCAGAAATAAGATTGTGATCGGAGGAGCCCAACGGAGAGAACAGTTTGACAGAATAAGCAGAAGGGTTAGAGGTAAGGAAGAGGTCTAGAATGTTGGGCCGATCTCCAAGACGGTCGGGAATACGTGTAGGGTGCTGGACCAACTGCTCTAGGTCGTTGAGGATAGCAAAGTTGTAGGCTTGTTCACCTGGATGGTCAGTGAAAGAGGATGAAAGCCAAAGCTGGTGGTGAACATTGAAATCTCCTAGGATGGAGATTTCAGCGAAGGGAGAGTGGGTCAAGATGTGCTCCACTTTAGAATTTAAATAGTCAAAGAATTTTACATAGTTGGTAGAGTTAGGTGAGAGATAAACAGCACAGATGTATTTAGTAATAGAATGACAGTGAAGTCTTAACCAGATGGTGGAAAATTCAGAAGAGTCAAGGTCGTGGGCACGAGAGCAAGTGATGTCGTTGCGCACGTAGGCGCAACATCCAGCTTTGGATTGAAATTTAGGGTAGAGATAGTAGGAGGGAACAGAGTAGAGATTGCTGTCAGTAGCCTCAGAAACCTGTGTTTCGGTAAGGAAGAGAAGGTGAGGTTTAGAGGAGGAGAGATGATGTTCCATAGAATGAAAATTAGAGCGAAGACCGCGAATGTTGCAGAAATTGAGAAAAAAGAGGTTCGAGGAGTTATCAAGACACCTCTCGGGTCGGCAGCCAGAAGGGGAGTCCTCCCTGGGGGAATTTGTTGTCCCCCCCCCAGACGGGGACTCCGAGGCTTGGTGTATGTGCGCCATTTTGAAATTATAATTTTGGGAAAAGGTGTATATGTTGTGTGAATGTAGTGTGGTGTGGATAAAGAGAGGATCTGTCTTTAGAGAGCAATCTGAACTACTCTCCGGTGTTGGTGAGACAATAGGGAAACGGTTAGTGAGGACATGGGAATTTTCTTTGGAGGGCTTCAGCTCCCTTCTCACCTTCCATATATACCTCACCGGGAGTGGCTTGCGCCCGTTCGGTAGGTGTCTTCCTACCTACTCCAGCCAGGTGTCACGTTTGTCCAGGTGGCTGTGTATGAAATCTAGAAAGCTGACAGGACAATGAGTGGTGGAGGAGTGCTTCATGTTGCCAAATTGTTGGATGTCTATGAGGCTACTAATATCATCATAAGCCCAGTTAAAAATAAAATCTTCACAAATGAGGCTGGGAACGGGTGTGATGGCGATTGGCCTTAGGTCATTAATTAAGGGACTGTGGGCTGGAAATTTTGGGGATGGGAGTGACAAAGGAAGTTTTCCAGTCGCTAGGGCAAGTGTTTTGTTCAAGTGAAGCATTTATTATGGAGCAAATGGGGGCGGCAAGTTCAGGGGCAAATTCCTGTTAGATTTTGATTTGGAGGTCAGTGGGCGTGGTAGCTCTGTGCGTCCTTAATTTCTTTAATTTATTGAAAACGTGTGTGTGTGTGTGTGTGTGTGTGTGTGTGTGTGTGTGTGTGTGTATATATATATATATATATATATATATATATATATATATATATATATATATATATATATATATATATATATATATATATATATATATATATATATATATATATATATATATATATATATATATATATATATATATATATATATATATATATATATATATATATATATATATATATATATATATATATATATATATATATATATATATATATATATATATATATATATATATATATATATATATATATATATATATATATATATATATATATATATATATATATATATATATATATATATATATATATATATATATATATATATATATATATATATATATATATATATATATAGATAGATAGATAGATAGATAGATAGATAGATAGATAGAGAGATAGATAGATAGATAGATAGATAGATATAGATATGTATATAATAAATAAATAAAAAAAAAAAAAAAAAAAACGGGCAGACAGCGGCGGCAGGGCTGCACCTGAAGCAGCCGTGGCCGTGACGCTTGTAACGGCGCACATTTATGTGCACAATGCAGACACCCAAGTCGCAATTTGCTGAAGACACTCGTATAATGAAGGATTAATATTGATGCTGCTACGTGAGGCGCAGTTGCGCATGTACATGTTAGGTCACTGCTCAGGGCCTGCTACACGGTGCACCTTTTGACGCGGGCTGGGTAGGTGCGAGGGTGAAGTAGCCCAGGGTCCAAAGAAAGAAAATATATTCTCTGAACCTTGAAGTAGCCCGTGCTTGCCCTTGAGGCCTTGCATGTTCAAACGCGTGCTCCCTCACCAGCAGACTTTTGCCGCTCGTGGGTGGGAAGCGTCAGGCTCACTAAGTTATTTAGTGGGGTAAGCTAGGGACTTCAAGGGAGTAAGTATTTCCAAGAAAATTAAAAGGGAACGTCATGAAAAAAAGTTTGGGAACCAACCGACATTTTCACACTGAGGTGTATCCTGTACCTATATAACCAGAAAAGTGTAGATTCAAAAGTCGTGTATTTTATTGTATTGTAGCAAGTCAGTATGGCTGCCGCGCCATGCCATAGTGCTGCACCGTGCACACTGGTGACTGGAGGCTGTAATTGTGAACGCCTGCTGCTGTAAGGTAGGAGTCGTTTTGTGGCAACCTTTTAGTACATAGATCTTAAGATACAGGACTGCCGGGGGCTGTGTGCACAGGGGCCCGCAGGATGGAGGCGAGGGCTGCATGGGGGCTGTGCGTTGTGGCGGTGTGTGTGTGCCGTGTGCCTGGTTATGGCGGTGGCAAAATGTGTACATAACACACCAGAACATAACAGTAGAGGCTCAGGACAAACATGACTCGCGACACCACACTAGTACAATGACGCACTGTAGGGGAATGAACCTTAAAAGTTTACTAGTGTGAGGCTGTGACGCTGCCTGTCTGGCCGCGTGTGCCGTGTGTACGTATTAGTGTTTATCATCATATCAAGTTTTCAAGCACGACATATGAGTTTGCACTCTTTTCTGGTTATACAGGTACAGGATGCACCTCAGTGTGAAAATGTCGGGTGGCTCACAAACTTTTTTCATGACGTCCCCTTTTAATTTTCTTGAATTCTATTTTTTGGAAACTTTGTCCTTGGGCGAACTTTTAGAGGTCAAGGTCAAAGGTCAAGGTCAAGTCCATGCAAGGTGCGTCTTTCCATGAGCTAAAATATGAACCAAGTCTGAAGTCTCTACGATGACGAGATCCGAAGTTATGGCCAAAAGGATGTTTTGTGTGACCTTGACCTTGACCTTTGACCTTTGACATAATATATAACCTCTTTACAACTTCGTTGGCGGAGGAAATAACAGTAATAATTATTATTATTATAATGATAATAATACAAAAGCATGCGACGAAGATGTTTCTATCACGAGCTTGTTTTGTTCTCGTCACGCACTTGGGCGCCGCCCCTCTCACCTCCTTCGATACCGTTCAGCGAGATTCATGCTACAACAAACATCTACATTAAAAAAATAAAAAATAAATTGTATTTCGTTGGGGATATACCCTAAGGGAGGAAGGCGGTGCATGCCGCGCAACCACCCAGACGGCGGGTAGAGAGATGCCCAAATCTTTCAAGTGGAGGAGGCCCAACAACGGGGCTGGGGGTGTCGGAAAGAGCCCACCTTTTCACTCCCAATGGCACCGGGTAGGACTCGAACCTATAAACTCCAGCACCCCGCCGGAGCGCAAGGCGGGGAAACTACCACTGGACCACTGGAGCCCTGCTAGACTATTGTTATTATTATTATATTATCCCCATACATCGCTTACCATTCCAGTCAGACAAATTCAGAGACAACATCTGAAAAGTAGAAAAAAACTGGCTGACTAATATTATTATTATTATCATCATTCTTATTATTATAATTCTCCTTCAGTTCTTCTTCTTCTTCTTCTTCTACTTATCATTATTGTTATTATTATTATATATCTGCATGATACAGTACTCCAGCCACTTAACGACGATTTCGGTGTTCTACTAAAATGATAAGATGATAATAATAATAATAATAATAATAATAATAATAATAATAATAATAATAACAATAACAATAATAATAATAATAATAATAATAATAATAATAATAATTAGCATGCGACGATGTTTCCATCACGAGCTTGTTTTGTTTCCGCCCCTTTCATCTACCTACGATACCGTTCAGCGAGATTCATGCTACAACAAACATATACATTCAAGTTTTTTAGCATCACATGATAAAGTACAGTTCTTTAGCTTCAACTTTATGCAAAAATAAGTTCTTCATAATAAATAACATCTCTGCTACAAGCAAAGCAATTCATCTGCTACAGTCATATGAAACACAAGGCGCCGTCACTCACGGTATCACGCGTGGCTGGTGCTGGGTAATTAAAACTCCATCATTATCCACAGCGGCATTATACATGCCGGCATGGCTGGAGATCTAGGGGGCGCGGGCACGGGTGTCTTGTCTCCTTGTGGGGTTTCCCCCACACACTTCTACAAATGAGAATGGCAACAAATGGGGGCTCCCAAATGGATCATTTGGGGGGGGCGGCGGGCCCCTTTGTTGGGGGCCTGGTGGGGCGTCTTCTTATATGACCCCAACACCCCTTCCCTTAGCTACGTCACTGAATTTATCCATTAGACTTGAGCCTGTATCATGGCACCCCCCTCAAGCTGTCACCCGGGACGGACCGCCCCCCCCTTACTACGCCACTGGTGACCAGCCATGGTCCACACGACAGCATGGCTTTAGAAATGGACGGGCACAGTTTGAGACACGGTGACAGATACACAAAGAGTGACAGGAAGAAACGTCCGGTGATAAGTTTATAAGCACGATGACCTTTATCGCTACTAGGATATACCTTCTGACGATAAGAACCACCGCCAAATTGACACCAACACCACCGACAACATCAACACCACCAACACCAGAGGGAGGGAGGGAGGGAGAGGGGGTAGAAGAGGGAAGGAGAGGAGGGAGAGAAGGAAGGAGGGAAGGATGGAAGAAGAGAGAGAGAGAGAGAGAGAGAGAGAGAGAGAGAGAGAGCACTTCCGATACATTACCCAGCACACTGCCTTCCCTACTTCTTGACTGAAGTTTGTCGCGTCAAGACACACACGCACACACGCTCATCCCCCGCCCGCCAACACACACGCCCTAGACCATGAAGAAGGCACTGTTCCTACGCCTCCTGCCCTGGGGGAACGTCCTCTCCTTTCTGTTATTGCTGATGATGGTTCTGAGCCGGCCGAAGGGCGTGGACGCCTCTTCAACCCCGAGCTGCACCAACGCTGACATTGTGCTGGGAGAAGGGGACGTTCGTGTCACTGCCAATGAAACACGCTTATGGCTAGACGAAAGGGGAATGTCGAAGGTCGTGTATATGTGGCCTGAGGAAGGCTTTAGGGGCATAGGTATACAGGTTGTCACTGGCAGTGATTCAGGGCATGAGAGGGTGGCCGCATGGTTCTCCAAGGACAGCCTGTTCACCGCCGTCAACACTGATAGATGGTGGGCGTTGTATATGACTTCGTACCGCGGCAATGGGTTTATCGAGTTCACGTTAGTTACTAGTGAGATTAGGAAGGTGTGTCTTTCTCATGTCACCGTTGACAGCCAACAGCTTCTGGAAGTGGGTCGAGATGGAGGGCCATGAAACCACAACAAGGCTGTCCCTATCAAATGTATAACAGATCAGTGACCTGGCCAGGAGGCCGTCCCAAGTGTATGACGCAACCACCCATTCAAGCATCTACTGCACCCCCACCTATTCCCAGAGCTACAACACCACCCATTCCTGGAGCTACAACACCACCCATTCCTGGAGCTACAACACCACCCATTCCTGGAGCTACAACACCACCCATTCCCGGAGCTACAACACCACCCATTCCCGGAGGAGCTACACCCCCCCTTCATTTGGTTTTGGCAGTGATGGTTGCAGTGGTGGTGGCCACAGAGTATGTAGTGGTGGCTATAGGGGTGGTGGTGGTGGTGTATCGCACAATACAGCGTTTCCGACGGACCTAAGTAAGTATTAGGTGACGTGTGTGTGTGTGTGTGTGTGTGTGTGTGTGTGTGTGTGTGTAATAATAATAATAATAATAATAATAATAATAATAATAATAATAATAATAATAATAATAATAATAATAAAAATAGTAATAATAATAATAGTAAATGGTTTACTCATTTGTAGGCAGCCATAATGCTGCAAATGCACAAAAATACCATACAGTGAGTTTCATGTGGTGAGTAATGGGGGAAGTGGGGAAGGGTGATGTGTGTGTGTGTGTAATTCACCTCTTGGTCTGCTGCGAGTCTCTCTCGAGACAACCAGCCGTTCCCCTACGGAAGAGCACAGAGCTCATAGTACCGATCTTTGGGTAGGACTGAGACCGCTCACACACAACACACCGCGACAACGAGGTCACAACTCCTTGCCTGACGTGTGTGTGTGTGTTCGTCTGTGTGTGTGTGTGTGTGTGTGTGTGTGTGTGTGTGTGTGTGTGTGTGTGTGTTGGGGTGGAGGGGTCATGTGATCATGGAGGTGTTAATGACCCTCACAAGCGTCGGTATCGCACTAAGCCGATATCTGTCCGTGCGAGTTTTGACCGGGACGAGAATATTGTGGTGTCTTGTGGGTCTAGTGGGGGGAGGGAGGGCGGGTGGGAGTAGATCTCTATGACGGGGGTTGTGGAGGAGGGACTAGCCGAATTTGGTTAGGTTTGTCTGGTATCGGTCCTGTAGGGTGGGCATATTCAGCTGGGTGAGTGCATGCTCGTAGTTAGTGTAAGAACTGCCCAGAATCTGTCTGCATGCACACCTTTGCACTCTCTCTAATTGGCGTTGCTGGGTCTTGTTGATGGAAGAAGCCCAAGCAGGAGGGGCATAAAGGAGTCTGGGGATGAGCGTCCTTTGGGGGGTTCCCAATGCCTTCATGCGCCTCAGCATGAGAAGTTTGTAGGAAGCCGCCCTGATAATAGTGGTGACGTGCTTGCCCCAGCTCAGCTTGCTGTCCAGGGTGACTCCAAGTAGTTTGGTGGATTCAACCACCTGCAGCTGGTGAGGGCCAACCTCCAGGGCTGGCGGTGGGATGGCAGTGGTGGAGGTGTGAAAATGCATCACCACCGTCTTGTTGGTGTTGATGGTGACGTGGTTGTCTTGCGTCCAGCTCTGCAGTCGGTCCAGAATGTGTTGTAGGGGCGTGTAGTCAGGGGCTGTTTTGTTGATGAAGATGCCCACTGTAGAATCATCCACGTACTTCCAGCGATGAGGGGCGTCTAACAGTGCATTGTTAATCAGAATAAGGAAACAAAGAGGCCCCATGCGCGTCCCTTGTGGTACCCCAGCAGAGATGGGCTGGAGGGTGGAAGTGCTGCCCTGATGACGCACAGCTTGGTGCCGGTGCGTCAGGAAGTCCGCCAGCCAGGATGTCAGGTGGGAGGGCAGGCCGATGTTTATGGCCTTGGTGATGACAGTGGTGTGGTCAACCAGGTCGAAGGCTTTCCGGAAGTCAAAAAAGGCGAGGGCAGAGGAAGTTTTTCTGGTTTCCAGGTTTTTTAGAATGAAATCAAGGAAACTAATGAGGCAATGTGTTGTGGAGGAGGCTCTAACGTTGCCGAACTGCCTCTGATCAATTTTTTTAATGAATAGTATCATATGCCTTCACAAAGCAGGCTCGGGATTGGAGTGATGGCAATGGGTCTTGGCTCATTAAGTGAGGTGGGGTTGGTGACTTTGGGGATGGGAGTGACGAATGAGGTTTTCCAATTTGAGGGGCATTTGCTCTGAGTGAGGGAGGCATTTGTGATTGAGGCAAGGGGGGTAGCAAGTTCATAGGAAAACTCCTGATAAAGCTTTATGGGTAAATCTAGAGGTGTGGTAGACCTTTTGAGCTTGAGAGATCTGAGCTTTTCGGCAACTTGAAACTCTTCCACGGCGGGAGGATTAGACGGGGAGGGTAGGAAGGCGGGGAGGGAGGCAAGGTCTAGGGGAGGAAGGCTTTGACAGATGGAGGAAAAATGAGATTTAATCAGTTCAGCTATCTCAAGGGGGGAGGAGGAGGGGAGAAAATGGAAAGCCGACGACGGGATGCCCAGGCCACACAAATGGCGTATCTTGGAGAACATCTTGCTGGTGTTGTTGCCCTCCAGGTGTTGTAGTTCTTGGGGGTAGTACTCCTTCTTCGCCACTGCGATTTCCCTGATGACTGTGTTGCGAGGGGCCCTGTATCTTTCTCGGTCCGTGTGGAAGGCGCGGTTCATTTGTTGCATTAAGGCCTTAATCCTGGAGGGCATCCAAGGCAGGTCGGCTGGGTGTGTGTGTTGTGTCTTGGTGGGGAAGAAGTGGTGATACGCCTGAGTGATGGTGGCGAGGTAGTTGTTGCATGCGTGCGCGCGAGCGACTGGTGTACATAATTATGAAATATGATAAGTAGATAGGTAGGTAGGGTGCATAATAACAATAACAATATTAATGATAATAATAATAACACTACTACTACTACTACTACTACTACTACTACTACTACTACTACTACTACTACTACTACTACTACTACTACTACCACTACTTTTACTACTACTACTACTACTACTACTACTACTACTGCTAATATCAACAATAATAATAACAATAATAACAACAGCACCACTACTCCTTCTCCTCCAGGCGGTGGCTGAGTGGATAGCGTGACGGCGCCGCGTCCAGGACGACACGGGTTCACGCCCCACCCGGCGCCACAAGCTGGGATTTTTCAGTCACCGTCGAGTGGCCTAAGACAACCCACATAATGTCCAGAAGACCACCTATTAACCTGGACTCTAGATTATAGGATCAACGATGGGCTCCGGGGGACAGCATGAGCTTTTCACTCCCTGCCTTTCCCTTCCCTTCCCTTCTTCCCCTTCCCAAGACTTCCTCCTCCCTCCTTCCTCCTTCCCTCCCTCCCCAATGTGCCCGTCCGCCGCGTCTCTCATTTACTCTCCTCCTTCTCCTCCTCTTCGTCCTACTCCTTTTCCTCCATCTCTTCTTTTCCATCTTTTCTCAGATCTTTACACAGACAACCTGATATCTTGGCAGTCACTGAATCCTGGTTTACAGACAATAATAAACACCTACACGAATTTACAGGATACCACTCATACCATTTAACCAGAAATACGCGCAAACAGTGAGGGGTATCAATATTTGTGTCCAATCTAATACATTCTCAGGAAATCAAAGACTTGACAATAGTAAATGAAGATATAGAAATAAACACAATTAGGATAAAAACAAACTCATTAGGTTTCCTTATATGCACAATTTACAGACCCAACAGTAAACACATTGCAGTTGAAGAGTTCTCACACATATTGCACGAACTTTTACGAGAGAAAGCAAAACATAATTAAATAGTGCTGATTAGAGATTTTAGCATTAATTTACTTGAACATACTTCTCACATCCCAACAAATAACTTTCTTACAAATATACAACTATTAAACTTCACTCCACTCACTGCTAGACCTCCCAGATTTCCTGACAGCTCATCCCTGGGTGTACCCTCACTTTTGGATCACATATACATAAACTTTAACATTAAAGTAAAAACAGGTATTTTGCACTTTCCCATCTCAGATCATCTCCCAATATTCATAAATATATCAACTCCCAAAGCAAATCAGAAACTCTATAAGAAAAAAATCCTAGACATATCTAATAATCATAAAGAAGTGTTTTCAATTAAACTAAACTCTATATGCTGGCAAGACTATCTATCTTTACAAGATGTTAACTTAAATTGTGCTTGATTCGTCAAAAAAATTCAAGGCCTATTTGAGGAATGCTTTCCCATAAAAACAAAACAAATATCAGGAAAATGATTTAATAGTCCCTGAATCACACAAGCTATCTTAAAATTCATTAAAACTAAAAACAATTTGTACAAGGACTACAAAATTGGGGCCATATCTGAAGAGTATTATAAGAAGTATCGAGATACACTAAACACAACGATAAGAATTGCCAAGAAATCATATTATATGAATACATTTACACTTTAAAAACAATACAAAAGTAATATGGAAAGCTATTAATGATTTAAAAAACAATCACAATAGAACTTATCTAAATTACATTTCCTATAACAGCAAAATATTAACAAGTCCAGATGAAATAACTGAAGCATTTAATGAATACTATGTGAACATTGCACCTCACCTAGATAGTAACATTCCACCATCTAATATTGACCCTATTAGCTTTCTCCCCAACAATTATCCAACATCTATGGCAGTTCCTCATATTGACCCCCAAGAGGTAATCGTTATAATTAACAACTTAAAAAACACAAAAGCCAGTATAAATTAAATTTCTGTATCTCCTATAAAAAAGAACAAATATCAACTAGCCATTCCTTTATCAATTCTATTTATCCAATCTATATTCTATGGTAAACTCCCACAATGTCTAAAACATGCTAATGTAATTCCAATTTATAAAAAGGGCCATAAAGATCTCTTAACTAAATACAGACCAATTTCTCTTTTAAATGTATTTTCAAAAATATTCGAAAAAATAATGAAAGCTAATCTAGTAAATTTCCTAGAGAATAAGTCAGTTATAACTCCATATCAATACGGTTTCAGACAAGGGTTAAGTACATTTAATGCTTTAAGTAATTTCAGTGAAAAAATCTACTCTACACTAGATTCAAAAAATTCTCTATTAAGTATCTATATAGATTTTCAAAAAGCATTTGTCACTGTTCCACAAGACATTTTACTGAAAAAATTATATCATTACGACATTAGAGGGATCATACATGACTGGTTCAGAGACTACTTGATAAACAGAACTCAATCCACTAAATTGCTCGACCACTCCTCCACACCACGGCTTATTAAACATGGAGTACCACAGGGAAGTGTTCTAGGTCCAATTCTATTTTCAATTTACATTAATGACCTACCACATATATTCAAAAATTGTAAAACTATATTGTTTGCCGATGACTCAACTCTATATATAACTGGTACAGACCCAACTGCCATGGTACATAAAGCCAATACGGAAATGGATATCTTCTATAAATGGTGTGTGAGCAATATATTAACATTAAATCAAAATAAAACTTGTTATATGCTATTCACCAACAAACATACACAATCTCTACCTCCATTATTTTACAATTACAGTATAATAAAAAGAATAACCCAGCATACACTATTAGGGATCACTTTTGATGACTCACTAACATTCAAACCTCATATAACAAATATGTGCCTTAAACTATCTAGAATAGTTTCCCTTCTCTATAAAATTAAAGATCACATGCCTCGTTATGTTTTGAAAATCTTATATGATGCTCATGTCTTACCCATTCTAAGTTACTGCATACCCATTTGGTGTAATACTTACCCAACCCATCTGTTACCCCTTTTCCGATTACAAAAGAAAATAATAAGAGTTATCACAAACAGCGAATATTACGCACACTCTCTATCACTCTTTAAGGAAACAAATACTTTAACACTTTTCAATTTAAATAAACTCGATATGGATATTTATATGTATAAAACAAAAACTGAACATACCATGTTACTGCAACCCCACCATAGCTATCACACTCGTACCAGCCACTATCTAAATGTACCTCCACACGCCCTGTCCCTATATCAACACTCCCTGTCATGCAATGGCCCCAAACTATGGAACTCAATACCTCAACACATAAAACTCCTTCCAAACCTAAATTCCTTTAAAAATCATCTAAAAAAATAAATACTATCCGTACAATAGAAGCTGCATATATCTCTTATTCAATGTCATTATGTGTTATGTATGTATATAATGCATTATGTTACTATTAAATTTAATTACTATTACCATTATTATTATTATTATTATTATTATTATTATTATTATTATTATTATTATTATTATTATTATTATTATCATCATCATCATCATCACTAGTTTTACTATTATTATCACTATTACTATTATTTTCAACTGTTGTGTACCATTATTATTATAACTATTATTTTATTATTATTATTATTATTATTATTATTATTATTATTATTATTATTATTATTATTATTATTATTATTATTACTATTATTATTATTACTACCATTATTATTATTGTTGTCATTCTATTATTATTATTACAACTGATGTGTATCATCATCATTATAATAATGATAGGTATTATCATTATTATTATTATTATTATTATTATTATTATTATTATTATTATTATTATTATTATATTGTTACTGTTTTTTTTTTTTATATATAAATGGTATTATTATCATGATGTTATTAGAACATAAGAACATAAGAACGTAAGGAGTCTGCAAGAGGCAGGTTGGCCTATACAAGGCAGCTCCTGTACACTCAACCCCACCTTACCTCACCATCCATGGCCTTATCTTACCTCTTCTTGAATGTATCAATGGTATTGGCACCCACAACATGGCTCCCAAGCCTGTTCCATTCGTCCACCACTCTATTAGTGAACCAATTCTTGCTTATGTCTTTGTTGAATCTGAATCTGTCTATCTTAAAACCATTGCTACGCGTCCTACCTGGCTCTTTTACTTTCAAAATCTTATTGACATCCCCTTTATTAAAGCCCTTCATCCATTTATAGACTTCGATCAAGTCTCCTCGCAACCTTCGCCTTTCTAGAGAGTGAAGATCTAAATGCTTCAGCCTGTCTTTATAAGGCAAGTTTCTCACCCTCTGAATCATCTTTGTCATCCTCCTCTGTACAGATTCAAACATCTTGATATCCATTCTATAGTAGGGGGATCAGAATTGAACTGCATAATCGAGATGAGGTCTAACTAGTGCTAAGTAAAATTTGAGGATGACTTCAGCGCTCCTATTGCTTACGCTCCTAGAGATGAAGCCAAGTACTCTGTTTGCCCGATTTTTAGCCTGAATGCATTGAGCCCTAGGACGGAGGGCAGCGCTCACTAGCACTCCTAAGTCTCTCTCACGCCTAGACCTGCTTAGAAGAGTGTCATTTAAGGAGTATTTGTGTGAAGGATTATTCCTACCTACACTCAAAATGCTACACTTCCCGACATTGAATTCCATCTGCTACTTCCCCGCCCAATCATATAGTGTGTCAAGCTCATCCTGGAGAACGCTAGCGTCCCTGTCTGATTGGATTACTCTATCGATCTTGGTATCATCTGCGAACTTGCTGACATCACTACTAATTCCTGTGTCCAAGTCATTGATGTAAATAATAAAAAGCAGAGGACCCAGCACCGGCCCTTGTGGGACTCCACTCGTAACACTGCCCCATTCAGATTTTCTACCATTGATTTGCACTCTCTGCTTCCTACCACTAAGCCACGCCCTGATCCAGTTCAAAAGTTTCCCATCTACACCGTGAGCCTGTAATTTTAGTAATAGCCGGTGATGAGGGACTTTGTCGAACGCTTTACTGAAATCTAGATATAATATGTCATAGTTTTCATCTCTGTCAACCGCCCCGATCACTTTAGTGTAGAAGGACGACAGGTTAGTAAGGCAAGACCAGAGGAATATAAACAGAGGTGATAAATTATCATTATTACTTTTATTATTATTATCATTATTATCAGTATTATTATCATCATTATCATTATTATTTCATTATTATTATCATCATTGTCTTTTTACTAGTAATACTAGTATTGTTAGATTATTATTTTGAATACTTCGTCTAATGTTACTTGGGCCAGAAATTTAGTAGACTATACATGTCCAGAAAAAAAAATAAAACTTAAAGATACATACCAATTGTTGCCCCAAAAGCTCTTGCTTCCTATGGGCTACTTGCACAACTAATCTATGTTATATCAAACAATGTATATACAAATTGCAAGTATAATAAAATGTTTCAAATGTTTATTCAAATGTTTATTCAAATGTTTCCTCCTCCTCCTTCGCCTCCCCCTCCTCTTACTCCGAACACATCTTTCTCGCTGATGGGTGGACGCGGGGCCTGGCTGGGCTGTGACTGGCGGGCGGGCGGCGACCCAACTGAAGGGAGTCGATCACAGCAAGCGAGGCGACTGATTGGGGAGCGAGGCTGCTGATTTGCTGTTGGCGGGAAAGGGGGAGGGGGAGGGGGATGAATTGAGAGAGTGAATTGAGAGAGAGAGAGAGAGAGAGAGAGAGAGAGAGAGAGAGAGAGAGATAGAACATAAGAACATAAGAACGTAATGAAACTATTATCACGGCCGGTAATGGTAGAGTCTTGAGAAAGACTAGCCTTCGCCAGGAGGGAAAACGGTGCTGATAACGCCGAGCTGTTTGTCTCTTGCTGAGTAAGTTATGACGCAGAACACTGCCAGCGCGACCCACTGTCTTGCTTCAGAGACAGACAGACAGACAGACAGGCAGACAGACAGACAGACCGTCATCGATAGATAGACAGACGGACAGTTAGATAGATAGATAGACATAATATCTACACGACCTCCAAATCTGATATAAGGAGAAATGAACGTTATATAATATATACACAAAAATATTACGAAAACGGGTTAATGCCACTATAAAAACATCAGGAAAACAGACGACCACTGCTGTAAAATAAGGAAAACAAACTGACTCCGACACACAAGAAAGGAAGAAATAGATTAATCCCATCACAAGAAAACCAGGAAAATGATTTATCAACTCCGCAACGAACAGAACAACAGGAAAACAGCCTAAATATCGCCGCTGTGAAGGAACAGAACAATAGGTAACCACGCGGCGAAGGAACAGGAAAAAGACCAACCCCGCTTACAGGCAAAATAAAGACGGAAAAACAGAAAAAAAACACAAAAGAACAGGAAAAGACTAACCCCTCCCTCTAGAGTTTATCAGGGAAAGAGACGGGCGGGCGAAGATACTGAACGACGCAGGTGAACATGAATTAGGCAGGAAACAATAAGAAGTCAGCCACATATATTACATAAAGAAACGCGCAGAGTTTGAGGCACGGTGACAGACGAAAAAAAAAGGAGTTGATCTACAGTTTATATAAGGAAAGGGACGGGCGGGCAAAGATACTGAACGACACATGTGAAAATGAAGGCACGAATCAATAAGTAGTCGGTTAGTCCATAAAGAAACGGGCACAGTTTGAGACACGGTGACAGATACACAAAGAGTGACAGGAAGAAACGTCCGGTGATAGGTTTGTAAGCACGATAACCTTTATCGCTACTAGGATATACCTTCTGACGATAAGAACCACCACCAAATTGACACCAACACCACCGACAACATCAACACCACCAACACCAGAGGGAGGGAGGGAGGGAGAGGGGGTAGAAGAGGGAAGGAGAGGAGGGAGAGAAGGAAGAAGGGAAGAAGAGAGAGAGAGAGAGAGAGAGAGAGAGAGAGAGAGAGAGAGAGAGAGTTCAGAAGCGGATATAAGACAGAAATGGAGAGGAGAAAGGATAGGAGGGGAAAGAGGAGGAGAAAGAGTAGGAGGAGTAAGAGGAAGAGGAGGAGTAAGAGGAGGAGGAGGAGGGGGTATTAGAACGGGTTGGCTGGAGCTATTGTCTGCTGCACAGGTAGCCCGCCGCGCGTCTCACTCTACCCTGATTGGCCGGCTGGTCCAACTGCTCGTGCCACCTCAATGACATCCCTCTCGCCTCGCCTCTCGTCTCCTCTCTCTCTCTCTCTCTCTCTCTCTCTCTCTCTCTCTCTCTCTCTCCTTATACTACTTCGAGTAGTTATAGGTAGGGAATGACCTTGCATATATCGTATTTATTCCTAGTTAGGTTCTGATTAAGTCCTTTGCAATCCAATGTTGTCGCTCCACAATACTACTCGTGGGCACTTGTGATTCATTCACCTTCTGCTTTCTCTGTCTTTAAAACTGTTAACTATTAGATTTAAATCTCCAGCCGTATTTGTATCAACTGAGCAACTCTCAAATTCATCTCATTCATCTTAGTGAGATGAGGGAGGGAGGGAGGAAGGGTGAGGTGTGAATTCAATGTAGATGCATTTTTGTTTTCGGTGTAGAAGTAGTAGTAGTAGTAGGCCTCCTACGGTCGGAGTCGACCATGGATACTGCGCCCTAGGAGTTCGTGGTGCTGCGGCTAGAACAGTGTCGTCTTCGGCTGGTGAGTCCCATGCGGGAGTGGCAGTGTCTACCGCACACGGAGCAGATGTGGCTGGTTGCAACAAGGTCACTGTGTTTGTTTTCCTTTCGTTTGGCTCTTTTTTCGACGGTCAGGATCGTGATCTTGTCCTCGCCTTCCTTCAGCGCTTGTAGAGCAGGCTGCGCCAGCTGCTGCGGTCAGCTGCAATGTCCTCCCATTTCTCTATGTCGATGCCCAGAGCCTTCATGTCACGCTTGCAGACATCTTTGTATCGAGGCGGCATCGAGGCCTTCTGCCAGAGGCAAGTTCACCGTAGAGGATGTCCTTGGGGATTCGACCATCCTCCATACGGCGCACGTGGCCGATCCAGCGCAGTCTGCGTTGTCTGAGCATCGTGTACATGGTGGGGAGGCCGGCGCGCTCAAGGACCTCAGTGTTGGGCACCTTGTCGCTCCAGCTGATGCCAAGGATGCGGCGGAGGCATCGCATGTGAAAACTGTTCAGCTCCCGCTCCTGCTTGGCGTAGGTTGTCCATTTTGGTGTACGAATAACTATACTAAAACATAATATGACTGACAGAAATTAGTCAACATTTATTTATACTTGAAAGTTATCCTGAAAGTCAAGGTCAAGACCAAGATTGCCCAATGCCCATCAAACGTAGCATCCTCGTGTGATTAGTGCATGTCATATTCGCACAGCAGCTGTGCGAAAGTCACCGCCCGAAGGTCTGGGTCCCGAGCAAAATCGTTCCCGTGAAATACCGGCTGAAGAAATGGTATTGTATAGGTTGCCTATAAAGATAAAGATGAAAAAAAAAAATATAGTATGTAGTTATGAAAAACCTTAACCTTAATAAATTTTGAAATCCCAAGAAAATTGATTGACTGATTGATAATACAAATTAGTTGACAGCCAGTGTGCCCTTGTGTGCACTCCTGTCTTCCTCTCCCTCTGATCTACATGTGCCTCAGTGAACTAAGCCAGTTGGAGCGTTGTGAAGCTTCTGTTTTCACCACCACCGCTGCACTGCCTCCCCCTCACCACCACCGCTGCACTGTCCCCCCCTCACCACCACCGCTGCATCGCCCCCCCTCACCACCACCGCTGCACCGCCCCCCCCCTCACCACCACCGCTGCATCGCCCCCCCTAACCACCACCGCTGCATCGCACCCCCTAACCACCACCGCTGCACCGCCCCACTTCACCACCACCGCTGCACTGCCCCCCCTCGCCACCACCGCTGCACCGCCCCCCCCCTCACCACCACCGCTGCACGGCCCCCCCCCTCTCCACCACTACTGCACTGCCCCCCTCACCACCACCACCTCCGCCCTCTCCTTCTCTCCCTCCCTCTGCCAGTTCCTTCTCTGGACACAGTAACATTGAGGTCCTGGGCAAGAAATGTATCACTGTCCCCTATCGTGAGGGACCATTTTAAGGCAGACTCTTGAGGAATGCTAGAGTTACGAATAAACCATTAGATGATCGAAAACAATTATATCAATGTGAATAAACCTAAAGATCAACCCTAACTGTGTTACACAGACATACAATTAAACTAAAGAAAATATAGTTATGAAAAACCTAAACTTACATAAACAAATTTGTATACACAAAGAAATTTGAACCACAACATACTGAACCTGGGTAGGCGGTGGCCGAACTGGTAGCGTACTGGACCCACATTCGCCGCGTGATGGACGACGCGGGCTCGAATCCTCACGCTACCACTCGGATTTTTCAGTCACCGCCGAGTGGCTTAAAACTACCCACATGCTGTCCTGAAGACCACCCATCATCCCGGACTCTAGAGGAAGCTGTCCAAGCGAATCAAGAACGAGTTCCGGGGGGCAGCATGAGCCAATGCAAGATGGCGCCACTATAAACACTCGCCTGCGCCAGAACGGGCTGGGCCGACCATCAGGCCCCACCTGGAAGAAGCCTTGGGCCGACCATCAGGCCCCACCGGGAAGATGCCTACCGGCGCAATAGGCAACAACGTAAAAAAAAAAAAAAAAAAAAAGAACCACTGAGATATTTAAGCTATACTAAATTTAAAACCCAATAATTTTAAACCCTAAGAAAATTAAACCCAAAAGGAATTTAAACCCCAAGGATTTAAACCTCAAGGAATTTAAACCCCAGTAAATTAAAGCCTAAGCTAGACGGTAATTAATTATTTCACCACAATGATGACAGACTAACATTCTCCAGCATTTCGGGTGGACGTGTGGACCCGAGATGCTGGAGAATGTTAGTCTGTCATCATTGTGGTGAACTGATTAATTACCGTCTAACTTAGGCTTTAATTGTGGTAAGGCTTTGGTGGAAGGTGTGTTGGCAGTGTGTCTATGGGTGGTTCCATGAGCCTGGTGACAGTCTGACGTAAGGCTTCTGTACCGTGAACTTGAAATAACCTCGTGAAAAGCCGACTCATCTCCTTCGTGGCCTTGGGAAGTATTAGTGGTGCGCCGAAAGCGTCTGAGAACACGGACCTGCCGCTGACCTCTAACATAACTGGAGTGGCTTTCTCTGTACTGGCCCGCCAGGAACCCTGAAGCCCGCAGCCGCCATCTTGAGGCTCCCTCGGCCTGAGGCATTTACATATAAATTCCGGCACCAACGCTCACTGAGTGGCGGCAGGACGTTCTAAAACACCTCCTTACGAGTGTATTAATTTACTAAATTTTTCAATGACCTAGCGACTTGCTTTTTATTCGTCTATGTAAAAAATACACGCGGTACATATTGTCTCCAGATGTTCCACAAAACAGCACTTTTTGGCGTTATTTGACTTTTTTACAGTACAGGAAGAAGCTCAAGGGAAAAGAAGACAACAAAAAGGCCGCCAGTCACAGCTCCTATAAAGAAGAGTTGAGAGTAGTGGCCAAAAGAGAGGTCAACTTCGGGAGGAGAGGCGTCAAGATACTTTTTTTTTTTTTTTTTTACAACAAAGGAGGCAGCTCAAGGGCAACAAAATAAGAAAACAATAATAAAAAAAAAGACCGCTACTCGCTGCTCCTAAAGTAAAACAAAAGAGGTGGTCGAAAGGAAGATCAAATACAGGAGGAGAGGTGTCCTGATACCCTCCTCTTGAAAAAGTTCAAGTCGTAGGCAGGAGGAAATACAGATGAAGGAAGATTGTTCCAGAGTTTACCAGCGTGAGGGATGAAAGAGTGAAGATGCTGGTTAACTCTTGCATAAGGGGTTTGGACAGTATAGGGATGAGCATGAGTAGAAAGTCGAGTGCAGCGGGGCCGCGGGAGGGGGGGAGGCATGCAGTTAGCAAGTTCAGAAGAGCAGTCAGCGTGGAAATATCGATAGAAGATAGAAAGAGAGGCAACATTGCGGCGGAATTTAAGAGGTAGAAGACTATCAGTATGAGGAGGAGAGCTGATGAGACGAAGAGCCTTAGCCTCCACTCTGTCCAGAAGAGCTGTGTGAGTGGAGCCCCCCCACACATGAGATGCATACTCCATACGAGGGCGGACAAGGCCCCTGTATATGGACAGCAACTGTGCAGGGGAGAAGAACTGGCGGAGACGGTACAGAACGCCCAGCCTCGAGGAAGCTGATTTAGTAAGAGATGAGATATGAAGTTTCCAGATGAGATTTTGAGTTAAGGATAGACCGAGGATGTTTAGTGTTGAGGAAGGTGATAGCTGGGTGTTGTCAAAGAAAAGGGGATAGTTGTTTGGAAGATTGTGTCGAGTGGATAGGTGGAGAAACTGTGTTTTTGAGGCGTTGAAGGACACCAGGTTCTTCTTGCCCCAATCGGAAATAATAGTAAGGTCTGAGGCTAAGCGTTCTGCAGCCTCCAGCCTTGAGTCGTTAAGTTCCTGAAGGGTGGGTCTTCTATTAAAAGAAGTTGAATAATTCAGACTTGAAAGAGTTCAAGTCGTAGGCAGGAGGAAATACAGATGAAGGAAGATTGTTCCAGAGTTTACCAGCGTGAGGGATGAAAGAGTGAAGATGCTGGTTAACTCTTGCATAAGGGGTTTGGACAGTATAGGGATGAGAGCTTGAAAAGAAAATCGAATGCAGCGAAGCCGCGGGAGGAGGGGGGGGGGGGGGAGGCATGCAGTTAGCAAGTTCAGAAAAGCAGTAAACGTGAATATATCGATAGAAGATAGAAAGAGAGGCAACATGGCAGCGAAATTTAAGAGATAGAAGACTGTCAGCAAGAGGAGGGGAGTTGATGAGACGAAGAGCCTGACTCCACTCTGTCCAGGACAGCTGTGCATATGAAGCCCGCCCACCCCTACACACACACACCCATGAGATGCATAATCCATACGCTGCTTCCTCTACATGGCATAATGATGTGTGTTGTGTTTCAAAGTACTATTTCATTGGCTTGGGAAGAACAAATGTTGCGCCTCACTAACTAAATCACGAAAAAACAGGTTTCCTTGACACAGTTCTCTTAGTCACTCACTGAAAAGATTATGAACTGTCTAAATCTTAGACTTGAAACAGAAAACGAATCAGTTGTGAAAAAAAAAAAAAAAAAAAAAACACTTTCACAGAAGTTCATAAAAGTTACCCTGAAAAAATGTAATGAGAAGAAGAGAACGGAACAGAGAGAGAGAGAGAGAGATTTACATAGATTTACATAGAAAATCAGACCACACAGACCCCATGGTCCAGAGTTGGTGGTCTGTCCTTAAACCTAAGTGATTTTACATTAATCAGAAGACTCCAAAACGTTGCATTTCTACTCTAGTTGATATTAAGTTGAAGGAAGTGACGGTCGAGCTTATTTTTGAAGGAGTCAATCGTGTTACACTGGACCACTGATTTGTTTTTTTTTTTTTTTTTTTTTTACATTGCAGCCTATTGCGCCGGTAGGCTTCTTCCAGGTGGATCCTGATGGTCGGTCCAAGGCTTCTTTCCGGTAGGTCCTGATGGTCGGCCCAGCCCGTTCTGGCGCAGGCGAGTGTTTATAGTGGCGCCATCTTGCATTGGCTCATGCTGCCCTCCCAGAGCTCATCTTTAATCCTAGAATCTAGAGTCCGGGTTGATAGGTGGTCTTCTGGACAGCATGTGGGTAGTTTTGAGCCACTCGGCGGCGGCTGAAAAATCCCAGCTTGGTGGCACCGGGCGGGGATTGAACTCGCGTCCTCCTGAACACGAGGCCGTTACTTTGACGACTCAGCCACCGCCTCCCCAAGGGTGGTGGAAGCTTATTCCATTCTCGCACTACAACGTTGGTGAAGAAAAATTTGGTGCAGTCTGAATTTACTTGTCTACATCTGAGTTTTACGCCATTGTTCCTCGTGCGCAAAGTGTCATCGATCATAAACAATGTTGATCTGTCTACATTCGTGAAACCATTAAGTATTTTAAAACATTCGATCAGTTTTCCTCGGAGGCGACGTTTCTCAAGAGAGAACATGTTAAGGGTAGAAAGCCTTTCTTCGTAGGATTTGTTGCGCAAGGAAGGGATCATTTTCGTTGCCCGACGCTGAACACCTTCTAATTTAGCAATATCCTTTGCATGGTGGGGAGACCAAAACTGTACCGCATATTCCAAGTGGGGTCTGACTAAACTGTTGTAGAGCGGGAGTATTACATCTTTATTCTTGAATACAAAGTTTCTTTTAATGAAGCCCAACATTCTGTTCGCTTTATTTGCTGCATCGATGCATTGCTGTGAGAATTTGAGGTTTGACGCGATTTTGACCCCCAAGTCTTTGACGCATTGAACGCTTTTGAGTTTAACGCCGCGCATTTCATATTCGAACTTCTTATTCCTCGTTCCAACTTGAAGGACCTGGCACTTGTCTACGTTAAAGGGCATCTCCCATCTATCCGACCAAGCTGAAATTTTGTGCAAATCCTCTTGGAGGCTTTGCCTGTCTTCGTCAGTGAGAACCGAGTTACCAATCTTTGTGTCGTCTGCAAATTTACTAATGCGGTTATTGAGTCCAACATCCACGTCGTTGATGTAAATAATGAAGAGCACTGGGCCAAGGACCGAGCCTTGAGGGACGCCACTAGTGACAGGCGCCCACTCTGAGTTAAATCCGTCAATCACTACTCTTTGTTGTCTGTTGCTCAACCAATTCGCGATCCATTGGTTGACTTGACCGTCAATACCTATTTGCTTCTGAAGGGACGAAGGGACGATGCCTTGTCGCAAGGACATATTGAATACGGTTGTGAGGGAGAAGAGTATTTCGCTCTTTGTTTCTTTCAGCAGAGTTGGATATACTTTGTCAGGTCCAGGACTTTTATTTGTTTTAAGTGAATGGAGAGCTTTAAGGACTTCATCGGTTGTTATTTCAAAATTAGGCAATGCATGCTCGAGATTTACAATAGTACTGGTGTTGGTGGTAGCGAGAGGAAGACTGTTGGTATTAAACACCGAGGAAAAGTAATTGTTTAAGAGGTTTGCAATGTGTTGGCTGTCAGTCACTAGTGCACCGTCGCTGTTTGTTAAAGGTCCAATACCACTTTTGATCGCCTTTCTGTTGTTTATGTAACTGAAGAAAGATTTCGGATTATTTTTACAGTTGGCTGCAATATTTTCTTCGTATCTACGCTTTGCCTGACCTACTAGTCTTTTTACTCGTCGCCTGGCATCATTATAAAGTCTAATGTTTTCGGGCGTGCTTTGTTCTTTCTTTAACCTGTAAAACAATTTTCTCTCATTGACTGATTGTTTAATTTCGCTATTAAACCACGGTGGGCTTTTATTAGTGTTAATTCGCTTCTCGCACAAGGGGACGAATGTGTTCTGCTGAGTGAGTAAGTGATTTTTAAGGCTTAGCCAGGCTTCCTCTACGTTGCCGTCATCTGATAGTTGTATTTCTGTTAGTTTTTGTCGGATTCCTACGAAGTTAGCTCTTTTGAAATTGGGCACCTTTACTTTATTTTCAGTCACCGATGATTGAGCTTTAATGTCGACGCGCACTAATTTATGATCGCAAGAACCGAGGTGTTCTCCTACCGTGACACTACTGACTAGGTTATCTTGGGTCGTTATAACAAGGTCAAGTATATTATTTTGTCGAGTTGGCTCAGAAACCATTTGGCTTAGATAATTTTCTTCTAGAAATTCGATCATTCTATGTGACTCGCCTTCTGTACCTGACAGTGTCGCCCAGTCGATATGGGGGAGGTTAAAGTCTCCTAATATCAGTGAGTCGCTGTTATTAAGTGACTGCCTTAAGACGCTGTACATTTCAAGGTCGTCATCGAGTGATTGCCCGGGAGGTCTGTAGGTGACATATATATTTAAATTGACTTTTGCAATGTTTATTCGCACGCACAAATGTTCAACGTTACTGTTTCCCGGTGTTTTGTCAGTGGGTTGCAAATAGCTTTTGACATAAAGGGCGACGCCACCGCCTCTACGGTTTACACGATCTTTGTTGAAGAGTCTGTAGCCATCTATGTTGTATTCGGAACTTAAATCAATATATGTGGTGTCGATAAATGTTTCGGTTATAGCAATTATGTCAAAATTTTATGTTAAAGCAAGACATCTCAGTTCATCAAATTTGTTGCTTAGGCTACGCGCATTGAAACTAAGGATTTTTAAGTTATCTAGAGGCTTGGTAATAGAGGTGGTGGTACTTGCGGGATCACGGTTACGGGTTTGTTGCGATGCACGGCGTCTATTTACACGGGCGGGGTGGAGGGACGTGGCCGTGACTCGTTTTTTGCTCGGATGACACGCACTGCTTCGTTGAGGAGCCTTCCGAGTCTGGCTGCCCCGATGGGAGAAAGGTGCAATCCGTCCCTGTGGAAGAGCTCATTTTGTCCATAGAAATTGTCCCATGCGTTTAGGAACTCCACGTCAAGCTCCCTACAAAGAGTCTGTAAGCGGTTGTTTAGGCTGAAGGCCTTACTGAAAAAGTCGCTCTCCGCCCAAGTCCGTGGTAGAACTCCTGAAATCAAAATGTTAGGGGATTTAGTCTTATACTGCTGGATGAGCCTACGATACTTCTCCAGGAGTTCATCAGACCGGGTCGTGGTGACGTCGTTCGTACCTGTGTGAATAACAAACAGTGAATCATTAGTAGCCTGGGGGGAGATCTCCTCAAGAGCAGCAGTTATGTCGTCGATCCCAGCACCAGGATAGCAATAGTTCCGTCTTCGACGAGGAACTCTGCCGCAGAACTCAACGACCTGCTGGCGAATCATGGAGTCACCCACCAGGAAGGTGCTCTCCTGCTCGTCCTCCTCCTCCAGAATGGCAAACCTGTTGAAGCAATGAACAGGATAAATCGCTTGTCTGGCTGGTTTGGCTCCTCCATTCACGACGGTGAAGCCACCATGGTCGGTGCCACTAGCATCCTCCCGTTGCGTGGTGTTGTCCGCTGGTGTCGACGGTACCGCTGAGGGCAAGGGGGCGGTTGGAGAAGGGTTTGGCACCACAGCAACGTTAGCCTGGATGAATTCCTGCAATGAGGCAACAGTGCGAGAAAGCTCTATTATTTTATTCTGACCTGCTTCCATCTTCTCTTCTTGCTCCTGCAGTCTTGTCTCGAGATGCTGCCTGGTGAGAGAAAGCTCTATTATTTTATTCTGGCCTTCTTCCATCTTCTCTTCCTGCTCCTGCAGTCTTGTCTCGAGATGCTGCCTGGAGAGACACAGTCGACAGACGGCAGAACGCTCTGTAAAAAAGTGAGCTGAGAAGCTACCGTTACAAGTACTGCACTTCTTAGGCGCCATCTTAGCTGAAATGAAAGAGATAAAAACACAGAGTGAAGGGGATTAGGAAAGGGGGTGAGGTGTCTGAGAGGTAGTTTAGCAATGGAGGAAAAGTGAGAGAGAGGAGGAGTAGGAAGGGATGTGAGGTGAGTAAAGAGGGGGAAAGAGAGGTGTGTGAGATCAAGGAGGGTTAGGAAATAGGTGAGGTGGGAGAGAGGAGGAGTAGGAAGAGATGTGAGGTGAGTAAAGAGGGGGAAAGAGAGGCGGTGAGTGAGGTGTGTGAGATCAAGGAGGGTTAGGAAATAGGTGAGGTGGGAGAGAGGAGGAGTAGGAAGGGATGTGAGGTGAGTAAAGAGGGGGAAAGGGAGGCGGTGAGTGAGGTGTGTGAGATCAAGGAGGGTTAGGAAATAGGTGAGATGAGTGGGAGGGAGTTTGGGAAGGGAGGTAAGTGGGAGAGAGGAGGAGTAGGAAGGGATGTGAGGTGAGTGAGGTGTGTGAGAACAAGAAAGGCTAAGAAAGAGGCGAGGTAAGGTGGGTGAAGGGATGGGTAAATAGGATGTGAGGTAAGGTGAGTGAGGGGGGGAGGGCTTAGAAATATGTGGAGGTGAGGGAGGAGTAGGAAGGGCTAATCCTCTAGGGGATGAGGAGGAGCAAAAGGGATGTGAGGTGAGCGAGGGTGGGGGGAGCTTAGGTGAGGTGAGGGAAAGGGGTGTAGGAAGTGTTAATCCTCTAGGGGATTGAAAGAGGGTGTAGTGAGGAGGAGCAGATTGAATCCTCAGGGAATTCAAAGGGTGGGTTGTCGACACACCCAAATCACGCGTGAGACACTCGGGACACACGAAACACTCAGAAACCCAAGCACAAGCACGACTAAACACCCTCAAGTCACTCGCAAAAACACCGGAAATACAACAGCACACTCAAAACACTCTGAAACCCACGCAGAGCACTATAAACAGCCAAATCACACGCAAAAGCACTGGAAACACAACACACTCGAAACGCAGAACACTCGAAAACAGCCAAATCACACGCAAAAACACCGGAAACAAAACAGCACACTCAAAACACTCTGAAACCCACGCAGTACACTTAGAAGCAGCCAAATCACACGCAAAAACACCGGAAACACAACACACTTGAATCACTCTGAAACCCACGCAGAACACCCGGAAACAGCTAGATCACACGCAAAAACACCGGAAACACAACACACTTGAATCACTCTGAAACCCACGCAGAACACCCGGAAACAGCCAAATCACACGCAAAAACACCGGAAACACAACACACTTGAATCACTCTGAAGCCCACGCAGAACACCCGGAAACAGCCAGATCACACGCAAAAACACCGGAAACACAACACACTTGAATCACTCTGAAGCCCACGCAGAACACCCGGAAACAGCCAGATCACACGCAAAAACACCGGAAACAGAAATCACAGAGGCAACCACAGGCAGAAACCACAAGCGAACACACACCAAACACGTGTCGGGAAATCACAGGCAACACACAGGGTCCACAAGCGAGAACACACAAACGCAATCCCAAGAGCACGACGAAAACACAGGGCAAGCGATGTTGTGGAGCGCAGCGGGGTGAGGTCACGACCTTCTCTCAGCAGAGGTCGGGTGTGAATGAGAGCAGAGGTCGGGTGTGAATGAGAGAGAGAGAGAGAGAGAGAGAGAGAGAGAGAGAGAGAGAGAGAGAGAGAGAGAGAGAGAGAGAGAGAGAGAGAGAGAACGGATGAACACACACAGCATAACCGTAGACTATAACAAAAACCAGTGACTCCGTACAGCACAGGAAGGTTCTCTCAGCAAAGGGCAGGTTGGGGGCACACACACACACACACACACATACACACACCTACTACAGCTGCACGTTGCCCCGGTGCTCGCCTCCGTCACCCTGGGTGTGGTGGACGTACCCACCAAGGCGAAGACGAGGAAGCAGCGCCAAGAAAGGCAGGAAACAAATGGACGATAAGGGACAACACGCACAGGAAATAGAGATTGATGAAGAGATAGACAGAAAAACAGAAAGAAACAAATATATATATATATATATATATATATATATATATATATATATATATATATATATATATATATATATATATATATATATATATATATATCTATATATATATATATATATATATATAAACTGAAAAAAGGAAAGTATGTGTGTGTGTGTGTGTGTGTGTGTGTGTGTGTGTGTGTGCACGAAAGGGTCAATGGAAAACAATATCTTCCGAGGAAAGGAAAACTAGAGAGAATGCAGCACAGAAAGATGGGGAAGCAGGAGTGTACGGAGAGGTGAGTGCTGCTGCTGGTAAGAGGGCTCTGGTAGTAGTAGTAGTAGCTGTAGTAGTAGTAGTGGTAGTAGTAGTAGTGGTAGTAGTGGTAGTAGTAGTAGCTGTAGTAGTGCTGGTAGTACTAGTAGTAGCTGTAGTAGTAGTAGTAGCTGTAGTAGTAGTAGCTGTAGTAGTGCTGGTAGTACTAGTAGTAGCTGTAGTAGTAGTAGTAGCTGTAGTAGTAGCTGTAGTATTAGTAGTAGCTGTAGTATTAGTAGTAGCTGTAGTAGTAGTAGTAGCTGTAGTAGTAGTAGTAGCTGTAGTAGTGGTAGTAGTAGTAGTAGTAGTAGTAGTAGTAGTAGTAGTAGTAGTAGCAGTAGTAGTAGTAGTAGTAGTAGTAGTAGCTGTAATAGTAAATGTTCATCTCCGCCGAGACTACTCTAGAGGGAATGGCACGAGAAATGAACAACTGAACATGGAGGAAGGAAAGACAAGAAATGACTCAACACTTCCGACTCCCTCCCTCACACACACATCTTCCTGTCCACCGCCTGTATAACTCCTGTCTGTCTGTCTGTCTGGAGGAATAAAAGTATGTACACACGAGTAAATAAATACTGACCTCACGAGACCGCCAGCTTTCACGAGGAGGAAGTCCACGAGAGAGAGAGAGAGAGAGAGAGAGAGAGAGAGAGAGAGAGAGAGAGAGAGAGAGAGAGAGAGAGAGAGAGAGAGAGAGAGAGAGAGAGAGAGAGAGAGAGAGAGAGAGATTGATTTGATATGATAAATTTATTACGCCTAATGGCGACAAACAATTACAAATTTGATATCCATAGGTGTCTCGTAGAACACGTTGAGATCCGTACACACACACACACACACACACACACACACACACACACACACACACACACACACACACACACACATACACACACACACAAAAAAATATTTAAGAGACTGAATGATTCACATTTAATACCCCCAAAATAAGGAAATCTTATGAGCATTAAGTCCAAATTGTCATCATGAAGTAGATATTTACAAACATTAGTTAAATCCTGTCATTGCGGTGGTGGGTGACCTCAACCACCACTTGGAGCAGAACGCCTACGAATCCCTTTTGGCGGTGCAGGGCATGACGGACCACGTAACCTTCCCTACTCACGAGCTGGGCGGGACGCCTGACCCTGTCATCTCCGACCTCCAGAAGGACATTTTACGCTGTCACCAGCTGGGATTCGTGGGCAGCTCCGACCACCATGCTGTCTTGACCCAGGTGGATGTGGGGGTGGCTCGGGACGAGGCCACCGCCCGCACCATCTGTCTGTGGGATAAGGCTGACTGGACCTCCTTACGCCGTGACCTGAGCCACACGGCGTGGCCTTCTGTGCTGCAAGGCGGGGCGGAGGGCATGACACAAGCCCTCACCTCCCGACTCTTGGCCCTCCAGAGGCGACATGTGCCCCACCGAGAGTTCACCACCAGACCAGCGGATCAACCATGGTTTGGTTACCGCTGCCGTGTTGCTGCTGACGCTAAGCATTCAGCGTTGCTCCGCTACAAGCGGAACCCGACTCCGCGCAACAAGGTCCTGCGCCGTGCGGCCTGCAGGATGATGGTGGTGACCAGCAAGTGGGCCATAAGGAAGTGGGAGGAAGACATGAGGCGCAAGCTGTGTGGAGCAGGGGTAGGAAATAAGACCTGGTGGTCCCTCGTCAAGGAAAGGCAGGGGATCAGCCGCCAGGACGCGATTCCTCCTCTCTCAAGACATAATGGAACAGTGGCCACCAGCAGCAAGGAGAAAGCCCAGCTGCTGGCCAGTCTCTTCGCCGAGAAGATGAAGGTGGATAACCCCGGACAGACACCGCCACATCTGGAACAGCAGTGCGAGAACACAGGTGTTGGTCGAGCGCCTGCTGCGAGGGCTGGACACCCAGAAGGCGACCGGCCCCGATGACCTCAGCCCGCACCTGCTGAAGCAGTGTGCCCACGAGTTGGCTGCCCCTCTCACGTAACCTTCCCTACTCACGAGCTGGGCGGGACGCTTGACCCTGTCATCTCCGACCTCCAGAAGGACATTTTACGCTGTCACCAGCTGGGATTCGTGGGCAGCTCCGACCACCATGCTGTCTTGACCCTGGTGGATGTGGGGGTGGCTCGGGACGAGGACACCGCCCGCACCATCTGGCTGTGGTCTTCTCTGCCTGCCTCCGGGAAAACACCTGGCCATCGGCGTGGAAAGAGGCTCGGGTGGTTCCCGTTCACAAGAGGAGCTCCAGGTCTGACCCCAAAAACTACCGGCCCATCTCCTTGCTGTCTGTGGTGGGGAAAGTGTTCGAGAGGGTCGTGGCAGACGTGGTCTGTCGCCACCTCAAGGACAACTACCTCCTCTCGGACCAACACTATGGGTTCAGACCTGGCCGGTCCACCTCCGATCTACTGATGCTCCTCACCAAGAACTGGCAGGACGCCCTTGACGACGGCCTGGACACTGTCGTGGTAGCCCTGGAGATAGCGGGTGCCTTTGACAGGGTGTGTCACGGAGGTCTCCTTGAAAAACTCCGTGCTAAGGGCATTCAAGGCGACCTCCTTCAGCTCCTGGGAGACTACCTTCAAGGAAGGATCCTCCAGGTTGTCGTCAACGGGCAGACGTCCGACTCCTTGCCAGTGGAGGCATCAGTGCCACAGGGCTCAGTGCTAGGGCCAGTTCTGTGGAACATATATGTGGACGACCTTCTCCGGCAGCTGCCAGCAGTCTCAGCTTACGCTGATGACTGCACTCTCTCCTGCACCTGCCCCAGACAAGACTGTGGGCGAGCTGCTGACGAGGTCAATCAGCAGCTGAGGGTGCTACAGGAGTGGGGTGCCCGCTGGCAGGTGACCTTTGCCCCAGAGAAGACCCAGGCAATGGTGGTCTCTCGATCCCCCACTGCCGGGCCAGCAGTGGAGGGGAAGCTAAGCTTTGGTGGCGTCCCCCTCCCACTCCAGGAATCCGTCAAGATTCTGGGAGTGGAAGTGGATCGAGGGCTACGGTTTGACACCCACATCAAACACATTGCCCAAAAGGCCTCCCACAGAGTCTCCTGCCTGCGAAGGGTGGCCAGCTTCCTCGACAAAAAAGGGAGGCTGTTGCTCTACAAGGCCCAGATACGGCCTTACCTGGAGTACGCTGCCCTCTCTTGGATGTCGTGTGCTGCCTCGCACAGCGGGAGACTCGACGCCATCCAGAGACGGGCACTGCGACTGGTGGATGCGACAGACCCCCCAACCGGGCAGGAAACTCTCAGCTCCGTCGACTCCTTGGAACACCGCAGGGACGTAGCTGCTCTTGTGGTGTTTCACAAGGCACAAGTGCAGGGAGTGCCACATCTGGTGGGCTTACGCCAACCTCCGAGAGTCACCACGCGGGACGCGGGACACGAGAACGGTGCTATCCCGTGGTGACGCAGTGGAGGTGCCGTGTTCCCGTACCAGCCAGCACCAGCGCACCTTTTCGGGAAGAGTCTGCCGGATGTTCACGGCCTGTGTACCAAACATCCGGGAGATGAACACCCAAAAAATAAAACTGTCAGCCCACCATTGGAGGGGCTCACTCCCCACTCCACTGACACTCGTGGTGGAGCAGTGACACGAGTGTAGTGTGCAGTGCGTTCACATATATTCTGTACTGTATGTTTTTTTTTATAGTATATGTATTTTTTATAGTTTATGTGGTTATTTTTTATATAGATTTTATTCTGCCCTTTGAATAGGCAGCACACGACAGTGCACCTTTGGGTATGTAAATAGTATACATGTGCCTATGTTTAAATAAAAAAAATAAAAAAAAGATTTTTCACTGTGGGGCAGGCAAGACAATAATGTTGAAGGGTATTAGCGTTCACTTGGTCACATAGTTTGCATGTAGAATAGTGTGACATATCCTCGACCTGGGAGATCTGCCACACTGGTCGATAAGCCAAGCCTAATCCTCGCACTCACGACATTGTGTCTACGGACCATGAGGCCATGACGAAGATATTTGTGTTTGGTGTCCATGAAGGCGTCGTAATGTCGGAAGGATACACTGTCAGGACGCTCAGAGTTTCTGCGATTCACCATACGGGCGTTGACGTCTGACATCAGCATATTCCTGTAGCACCGTAAGGAGAGCGGGACACGCACTGCAGGAAGGTTAAGGCCACACGCAGCCTTAGCGAGACCGTCCACAGTATCATTGGCCGTGAGTCGCACATGAGACGGCACCCACAAAAAGGACACAACCAACGCTTTGTCACGTGCGGTGGCCAGCCGATGTAGTATCTCTTGAACTTCGTGATCGTAAGCGGGTCTCGGAGATGAAAGGGCGAGAAGGGCAGACTTGGAGTCGCAGATGATCACCCCACTCAGTCCCCTGTCAGTAAGGAGGGTAACAGCATCCAACAAGCCGTTCAGCTCACAGTAGGTGGAAGACGTCGAGCTGGGTAAACGACGGCCAACCCACCCATCTCCCAGCGGCGCCATAGTGGGGGAGAACACAGCACACGCCGCACTCCCGTCCGCCTGCAGTGAGCCGTCAACGTAGAGATGGTGTGCAGCAGGAACCGAAGCAGACACACTGGCGATGGCCTCAAGGGACAACTGCTTCTGTAGGAGAGTATGGTCAGTTTTAGATGTACGAGTGAAGGAGATGCGTGGATTAGGTACTCGCCAGGGTGGCAAACCAGGAGCAACCTCGACTGCAGGGACATCAATGGCGAGCCTTCGGAGATCAGCACATACCACGCGGACAAGTGTGCGTCCGCCTGGCCGAAGTGGAGGTCGGCGCGTGTTCGGGTCGAGTGCCGCTCGGATGACATGAGTGTAGTGAGGAGCAAGATGGGGAAAATGCAAACACTTGATGCTGAAGTACGTGACATTCATGTAGAGCCTATCAACAAGTGGAGTCAAATTTAGCTCTGACAGCATGTTGACTATTCTGGTCGAAGTGGGGCAACCCAGGATAAGCCGCATGAATTTGTTTTGAAAATTTTCAAGTGGTTGCAGTGATGCCCTGGAAAGCTGTCAGAACGTAGGGGAAAGATAGTCGACAACTGAACGAAGAATCACTATGTAGATGGTCTTAGCTACAGGGATAGAGACTCCTTTCATGTTGTTTGCAAGGCATTTGACAGGGATGAAGCGCTGCTCTAGTCTGTCCAGTAGCTCCTTAACGATGGGATGGATACGTTGTTGTGCAGGCATAGCTTGGGTGATGCGCACGGGTGAACCTAAGTAGGTATACTGTGTGCAATGAGGGACAATACTGCCTCCCACGGTGAAGACAGGGAGTGTTTGAGGGTTGCGGGTAGAGAACATCCTACTCTTCTCAGGGGAAATAACGAGGCCACAAACAGTTGAGGAAGCATAGAACGCATGAAGGAATTGCTGAAGATCTATGGCTGAGTAGGAGTGGATGCAGATGTCGTCAGCATAACAGGTAATTGCAATGCCAGGGCTGTCAGGAAGGAGAGAAAGAAGGCGATGCATGAGGACGTTGAAGAGAAATGGACTTAGTACGCCATCCTGTGGAGTACCCAAATCGAAGCCTTTAGAGGTACTACACGCGCCCCTAAAAAGGACCCGAGCAGTTCTGTTGCTGAGGTAGCTACGTGTCCATCTCAACAAATTTCCTTTAACACCAAAGGCCACAAGCTGATCAAGTATGGCTTCTCTACTCGCAATATCAAAAGCACTCTTAAGATCGATAAATGCTGCAACACTGGTGGGTGAAAGGCGGGAATAAAGCTCATACAGGCAGTGGTGCGTCCCCCGCTGAGGCAGGAAACCATACAGTCGCGGCGAAAGCTTGTTTTGCAGGCGGAACATCAGGCGGTTAAGGAAGATCCGTTCAAGCACCTTGCTGAAGCACGATGTCAGGGAGATGGGGCGGAATTTATCAGTACCGAGTTTGGGTATGGGCACTATGGTGCTAGAGGTCCACGCCCGAGGTACACCACCCTTCCGAAAACACGAGTTAAAAAGCTGCAGCAGGGGATCGCCAGGAACTTTCTGGAGAAGACGTAGGACAGAGTAAGTGATCCCGTCATCACCAGGTGCTGATGACGTACCTCGAGTCAGGGCACGCTGCAGCTCATCAGACGTGATGGGAACGTCATCCTCCTCATCTGTCCGCAACAGAGCGTCCACCAGGCGGAGAGAACGAAGGCTTGCCTGGGAGGAGAGTGCAGCTTGTACAGGTACTGGAAGGTTGCCAGGTCGTGATTGTGCAGACCAGGAGTCAATAAGGGATTCGGCATATCCCGTTGGACTGTGATGGAGAGCAGTGCAAGGCTTTTTCTTTACAATCTTGTTAATCTTGTGCCACATGGAACCCACGCTGGTGAGATGATTGATGCTATCAGTAAAGTTGTGCCACGAGTCAGTCTGGGCATGCTGTTGGAGAGTCATCAGCTCGTCTCGAGACGTCTGGTACTGGTGAAGATGGGCAGGGGTTGGGTCTCTCTGAAAAGCAAGGCCGTGCTCCACCGCCTTCCTTTCTGCCTGAAGCACACGGTCATCGAGTGGCCCGATACGAACCCCAGGTCGACGGGTGAGATGAGGCCGGGTGACATACCGGGTGTAAAAGTCATGGGTGGACTTCACCAGCGAGGAATACAACTCATCAGGGGAGCTGGTGTTAAATGTAGGAAGCATAGTAGTCATGTAGGAGATGTATGTTGGACAGTATTTTGGAGGTATCTGGATGCGGGTGCGGGCGTGAGAGGGAGGGGGTGTTGCTGGTACGGAGTATCGGAGGCCCAGAGCAACGTGGTCGGAGAACAGCACGGGGATGGAGAAACACTTGACACGTGGAGCTACCAGTCCTGACGTAAAGATGTGGTCCAGGGTACCTCCACGGGAGTGGGTGGCGCCGCCAGTATCCCATCGTGTGAGTCGGTATCGTCTGACGAAATCAAGGAGTCGAGGCCCACTCCGGTTCGGAGCTGGAGAAGAGTCACCAAGTTCAGGATGGCGGGCATTAACATAACCCATGTACACAATGCCACCAAGTGTTGAAAGGGGCAAGGCCGCCAAGTTTATTCTTCCCGGGGCAGAATAGACATTACATAAACGAATCTTGCCGTGTCCCATCGCTACCTTCAGGAGTTGAAAGGTCATGTCTGCTTCAACGGAGGTACGAAGCACCTGGTGTGGTACTGAGGAGTGTACATATGTGACGAGACCGTTTCGAACTGGGTGGACGTAAGAAACGTAGCCAGTAAGTGAGGGAGCTTGTTGTAATGTGTATATTATAAAAAAATGTGAATGTGTGAATGTATGTCGTATCGCCATGGCCCAGTGGCGCCAGGACGTTACACACAGACGCTACGTTGTGCTTAGGAGGTGCTCCTTGCCGTGGGAACGGTGCTGATGCAGCAAGCATGCTATCCGCTGGCCGCTCCTGTACCAAGAGAAGCCGGCAGATCAGAGCGGGCGGCGGAGGAGGGCACAGGACTTCTCGGAGTGTGCGTACGACTTACGACTCGTCCACAAAATACTGTAACTATTCTGTGAATATATTTAAAAAGCAATACAACCATTTTATCAACCAGAGAGAGAGAGTAAATTAAGTGAACTCAAAGTGAACTTAACGGCTCCGCTCGGCCAACACATAACACACATCACTTAACTAAAAGGCTATTGTGTTGTCTCACGACTTCTATCAACTGGAGAAAGCAGGCAACGGTACACCGGACCTGACGTGAGATAACAGTTCGCGCCTTAAACAAAAACACAAAAAAAAACAGCTAACAAAAAGGCTAACAAAAGTGGTGGCAGCGGTGGGATCCGAGTCGAGTCAGCACACTCCACCACACCGCCCCGCGCGCCCCGCCCCGCGCGCCCCGCCCCGACGCGCCCCGCGCGCCCACATCGCCCACTGTCGGGATCCCGCTTCCCAATTCTGGGACGCCCACTTGTCTGCCTACGACACAGTCATTCGTGGGTGGGCGCTCACCTTCGCCTTGGTGGAGATCTTGGTGGAGCGTGGTCGCTCCTCCGCCCCTTCCTCACCGCTGCCAGCCGCTGCCGGGCACTGCCGGCGGTCTCTCTGGCCGCTCCAAGGACGCGGGGACAGCCAGCCAAGGACGAGGGCGAGCCAGCCGAGGACGAAGGAGTGCCACGGGCACAATCTTCACACTTTTTTTTTATGGTATTCACATGCATGTAGCTGACACACCACTAATTATATTAATACACCACTTGTTGATGACATTTCAGGTGATTTTTTTTTTTTACGTGCTTTGTGTGTCTCCGTGTGGAGCCGTATCTTGTTTCCCTTAGGCTGTTGAATTTTCTTCAGGTGTAGAGGGATGTTTAATATTTTTCCTGATTTGTGAACATTGTTTGCATTTTATATATAATCCTTCATTTTTTTTTTCTTTCTTTTGTGTGTTTTCTTGCACAGTGGGGAAGTTTTTATCGTGCTAAGTATTCACTCATTGTTCTTTTCCCTCTTTTTAATGCGTTTTGGAAGCATCTGAGGCGAGTGAGCACACACTTAGCGGTGATACTTTTTCTTTTCCCATATTTTTCCTCATGAAGCCATATTTTCCTAATGCCTTTTTTTTAAATGGCAGGTCAGTCTGATAAAGAGATAGACATTTTGGCCAAGGAGTTCCAGAAGTTGATGCAGGATTCGGAAGCGCCCGCCGAGGATGACAATTCCCGTGTCCTTAGGAGCGGGTCAACTCATGACAGAGTTCCTCCTCCTCCTCCTCCTTCTTCTCTCCCGCATGATAACAAAGGTAATATCTTGACTAACCAAGAATTAACAATGGCTACTAACACTATTAAACTTCTGCCGACTACGGCATCAGTCAGAGCTTTCGCAGGCAATGAACCGGATTACAGTGCGAGAGACTTCATCCTGCAATGCGAGGATGTTATGAACAACTCATTTGTGTCAGAACCGGGTGATAAGATCTCCTTCATTAGGTCTAGATTAAAGCCGGGGTCAGAAGCATCAGCTGTTATGTTCACCAGCACGTTCATGGAACCGCAACAAACCAAGGATTATGCCCAGTTTCGGTCACATTTTCTGGAGTCTTTTGGGGAAGATGTTAGGCACAGCCTCGTCAAAGGTGTTAATGTAGCTGTGACCAAATTGATTTCAGCTGTGGAGAGTAAAGAGCTTTTAGCCGGACAAGTAGACGCCTATCGGTTGTCTACTGATATGGGCGTCTATCTGAAAGCTGGTGGCTGGACTGAGGGAGAGAATATGTCTCTATCCAATGTTCTCAAATTTTTTGAATTTTTTGTATACATGGCTGTCATCAAGGGCCAGTTTCGAAAAGGTTCTTTATCCCTAGCCTACGGCCCCACTGACAAGTTGCACGACTTCATGCTTAAAATAAAAACTAAGATGGAGGAGAAAGACGGAGCGCCAGTCCCCGCTGTAGCCTCTGTCGACCAGAAGGCCGCTAATGTTAGCGCGTCCTCATCAGTGGTGGCGGCCACCACCGAAAAGCCTAAGCGCCACTGTTCGTACTGTCAGCGCGATGGTCATACGGTTGACTATTGTCTAAAACGTCAGCGGGATCGCAAGGCTACTAGGGAGAAGGGAGGCTCGCCGATGTCAGGCAAATCTGCTTCTCAGAAGACCCCGGCCGCTTCAAAAAGTCGAGCCGCGGGCTACCACACTGGCAATTTCTGTTTTGTTCATGGTGCTGGTAGACACACCACAGAGGAGTGTTTCTCTGTGCTCCAGTTAAAGAAAGAGCGAGCAGGAAAGTTCGTGAAGGGGTCGGGGGAATCCGAGCGCCCCCCCAAAACCGACCCAGGGTAGCAACCCGGAGGGGGGAGGATACCGAGACTGCAGTGCAGGCTGACCAAAGTAGCTTGTATGAATCTGTTGTGGCCGCGTGCAGTCAACCTGAAATAATGGCGCTTAAAGTCAAGCTGGGTCCGCTACAAGCGTCATTTGCGGTCGACACCGGCGCGGCGGTTAATGTGTTGTCTGAAAGGACATACTTAGCTTTGAAACGCGCGTCGCGGGGAGGCCGCTACCAGCTACGACCCTCGGATCTGAGCCTTTGCGGTGTCACCGCCGACAGGCTTAACATCCTTGGGTTGGTGAGTTTGCCAGTGAGTTTGGGACGAAACACCCCTGTCATGCGTTTGGATTTTTACGTGACGTCAAACTTTTCCCTGCCGTCTGACGGTCTTCTTGGGTTGTCGTCACTGAGGTCTAACCGCATGGTAATACATCCAGATAGTAATAGAGTGAGGTTTCAAGGGAGATGTTTCAAGGCCATGGATCAACCTGTGCGCCTCGCTTCTCCCTGGGAAAGAAGAGAAATACCCAGCAAGGGTCGGGAAAGTGTTTCTCCTGAGTCGGTCGTGCATACCGTGCCGACTCTTTCCACGGTGCCGGTGCATGGCGCGGGCACCACTTCACCTCATGGTCAACCACCAACACCAGCTGACGTTTGTGGGGGATGGAAAGATGTCAATGCGATAGTCGTGGGGAATCACGAAATCCCTCAGCGAACCGCAATGCACGTCCCTGTGTCAGTCCCTAACGCCACCGTAGGTTGTGACATCTGCCTAGAAGGGCCTATTCGTGTCAACACGCTAGCGATAGAGTCCACCCTTAACACGGTGCGCGAGGGAGGTAGGACCGTAGCTTTAGTGGTTAATGCCACTGGCGGTCCAGTTAAACTCAGAAATGGAGTCATTTTGGGTCGCGCTTTAGCGTTCGACGGACAGGTGTCCCCAGACCCTTTAGAGTTACAGCGGCCTTGTGTCGGCGCAGTGGGTCAACCCGCCGCCGGCGACACATCTTGTCAGCCCTCATCTGTCGATTCTTTAGTCAAAGTGGTCGATTATCCCGAGCTTAAGAGCCCGCTTCTGAAACTTTTACATCAGTATCGTGATGTCATTGCCCTGCCCGGTGAACCTTTAGGTGCGACTGCTGCGACAGAACACAACATTAGGGTTAAACCCGACACCAAACCGGTGTACATTCCTGCGTACAGACTCCCACATAGTCAAAGGCAGGTTGTAGATGAACAGGTTAAAGATATGTTGGACCAGGGTGTTATTCAGCATTCCCGGTCTCCGTGGAACTCGCCCTTGTTTCTAGTCCCTAAAAAGGACGGGAGTTTCAGGCCTGTCATCGATTTTAGGAAAGTGAATGAGGTGACTGAGGATGATAGGTACCCTCTGCCTGTTTTAGGTGACTTGTTAATGTCCCTGGGGCAAGGGAATAATATTTTCAGTAGTCTTGACCTTTTAAGTGGGTACTGGCAGGTGCCGATGGCAGCTGAATCCAGAGAGATTACAGCCTTCAGTACCCCTAGCGGTCATTTTGAATGGTTAAGGATGCCATTCGGCCTCAAAACCGCACCCATTACTTTTCAGAGGATGATCAACACATTGTTCTCAGACATGATAGGCAAAGAAGTCTATGCATATTTAGATGATTTAATCATCTGCAGCAAGGATGGCGCCAGTCACCTAGCTAAACTAGAAGCGGTTCTGCTTAAACTCAGAGGCGCTGGCCTTAAGGCCAAGCTGACTAAATGTGAATTTTAAAGGCGAAAATCACCTTTTAGGCCACACTGTTGATGGAGATGGTATCCACACGATGGACGATAAAATATCGGCCATAAAGAATTTTCCGCAACCCAAGACCGTCGAAAACGTTCGGTCTTTCCTTGGGTTGTCCGGCTACTATAGGCCTTTCATACAAGGTTTTGCCAAAATTGCTTCGCCTCTAACACAACTCTTAAAGAAAGAGGTCCCTTGTCATTGGAATGCCCCACAACACAAGAGTTTTACAGACTTGAAGTCAGCGTTAATCAACGCTCCAGCCTTGGCATTCCCGGACTACAACGTCCCTTTTACACTTTTTACAGATGCCTCAGCCCTGGGTCTTGGTGCTGTTTTGATGCAACCGGACGCTCGCGGTAAAAATCGCGCTATTGCGTACGCAAGTCGTACTTTAAACCAGGCTGAGACGAACTATTCAGTGACCCATCAGGAAACCCTAGCGGTTGTTTGGGCTCTTAAACATTTTAGGGATATTATCCTTGGCTATCCTATCACTGTCTATACGGACCACGCGCCAGTCACCGAGCTTTTTAAAGGTAGAAACCTCACCGGTCGCCTCGCACGGTGGTACCTGACTATCCAGGAGTTTGGGCCAACCTTTAAGTATTTACCTGGCCGCGCGAATGTCGTCGCGGATTCACTGTCTAGGAACGTACCTGTTGGCTCAGTGGCAGAAGCGCTTGCTGAAATTCAAAATTTCAGTCTTAAGGATTTAGCAGCAGCCCAGCGTCGCCATGACGTTTGGGGTAAGGTAATATACGCTCTGGAGTCGGGTGACGAAACAAGTCTCCCGCCTCTACCTGTGTCTTTTTCACAATTCTTCTTGTCACAGGACGGTGTCCTGTGCCGCTACTGGCCCCGCAAAAAGGAGTCTGTTGCACAGTTTGTGATACCGGAGTGTTATGTACCGGCGGTGCTGAACTTAGTTCATGACGCGATCATTGCTGGTCACCCGGGGAGGGAGCGCACACTAACAGCGGCCCGAGCGGTCTATTTTTGGCCAACTATGCGTGTAGATATTGACGCGTATGTGGCTAAGTGTGTCAAGTGTGCCCAACATAAAGGGACGGTGCCTAGGCCTGCGCCGAAAAAAGAATACCCGCCCCCTGCCCGGCCTTGGGATGTAGTTTCTATTGACTTGCTACAGCTTCCCGCCAGCCACCAGGGCTCTAGGTACCTCTTAGTTTGTGTAGATCACTTGTCTCGGTACGTTGTTTTAGCCCCAGTGCAAGATAAATCTGCTAAGTCCATTGCTCATGCCCTGATAACTCATCTCATTTGTCCGTATTCCACACCTAGAGTGTTGTTAAGTGATAATGGAACCGAGTTTCGAAATCAACTTTTAGCAGAAATATGCAAACAGTTTGCCATTACCCAATCTTTTACAGTCAGTTATCACCCAGCCAGCAACGGCCTTGTTGAGCGCGCGAATAGGAAGATTTTAGATGTCTTGCGCCCGGTCGTTAGCGGACTTCAGCATACATGGGAGGACTGGCTGGCATATGTTGCAGCAAGCATAAACAGCAGTGTTTGTGAGTCAACGGGACAATCTCCCCACTACATAATTTTTGGGGTTGAGAAGAGTCTCCCGTTTGACCTGCTTGGTAGTTCTCATTCACCTGTATATAATGTAGATGATTATTCTAAGGTTCAACTCAAGGTTTTCACAGACATTCATAGAGAAGTCAGAAAGAGACTACTGGCTACATCTGAGGCTATGTGCTTGCAGCAACACAAGCGTGCCGCCCCATGTTTCCTTGAAAGTGGGTGACTTTGTTATGATTCGAGTCCCAGAGAGACATTCGAAGTTGTCCCCTAAATCCGTGGGCCCACGCCAGATAGTTAGGCAACTAGGTGGTCACAAATTTGAGCTTTATGATCTCATTTTTAATTCATACGAAATTGTGCATAGTGATCGCCTCAAAAAGACAGACGCCCAGCCTGAGGTCATCGATTCGACTTTAGTTGAACCAGCGAGAACCGCCTGTTTGCCTCAGCCTGACGATGCTTTGTCTATCTTTCCAACACACGACTATAACCTGCGTCCTCGCCAATAAGGGTTTTCTGCTTGGTTCCAGGAAATGTTGCCCCTCACCTTCTACTTCCTTCTGCGCTCCGTTCTGGCTGCAGACCCTGCGCACCTCAAGCCGGGGGCCCTCTCTGCTCATTTGGGCCGGGTTTCTCTGGTCGAGGATGTCCTGTGGGTCCAGTACCCGTTTACTGCTCTGGTGGAAATACCAGGCACACTGAGGACAATAACGGAACAAGTGACTGGGGTTGTGTTGCAGATGGATATCAATGCTCCTGAAGACGGTCTCCTGCGTCTGATGCATGACCGCATAAAGTACTTGAATGATACTCTAACCCTGGCTTTGGAGAACTACGCAGCTCTTTCGTTTCCTAACCGTACTAAACGGGGCTTGATTGATGGGATTGGGCAACTTTCCCGCATGTTGTTTGGAACCGCAATGGATGAGGATGTGGAGGAACTGCGGGATAGGTATAACCGTTTGGCTTCACTTGCTGCTACTCAACACAAAACCATTAGGATGAATTCCTTCCACATTTCCAGACTTGAGCATGCAGTACAGGATATTGCTTTATTCCCGAACCTTAGGCTCTTCCATTAATGAGTTGTGGACCGGCATGGCTAATATGTACCAAATGGAACTTGTTCTACAAACCTTGCCTGCCTTGGAGAGTGCAGTCAACTCTATCCTCCATACTAATGCTCTGGTAATACAGAATGTAGTGGATGCAGACTGTGGTAGGGTTAACTCTTCTCTTTTTCCTGTCAGGGATTTGCAAAAGGCTTTGAAAATAGGAGTAGAGAACCACCAACTAACACCTTTGTTTGACATGCATGCCATACACCACTACTATCCCTTGCTTGAGTCATTCCTGACGTCGGAAGCTATAGTAATTCACGTTCCCTTCAGGTCAAAGGATGTGTTTGAGGTTTATCAGCTGGAACCTTTCCCTTTCTCAGTCAATAACTCGGTGATGGTGCTGGACTTACCTGCCACAGTGGTCTTAATTCGTAATGATCTATCGCTTTATGCAACGGGCCAGCCGTCAGACCTAGGGTCCTGCAAAACAGAGTATCACAATCTCTATTTTTGCTCAGCGTCACTCTTTGCATTCCTCCCATTGACAGGTGGTATCTGCGAGGTGGTGCTGACCCAGTCGGATGCTTCTAAAGCTCTAGAGACTTGCCCCTATCGTCACGTCGCCCCAAAATCGCTTTTCCACAGGAGGTTCTCCGGATTTCACTACTTCTTTTTCACACTACCAGTGTTTGTGACAGTGGTCTGTCCTGAAGGTTCAACTTATAGAGAGGTTGCAGGTCACCTGGCGGTACGGGTGGCTTGTTCCCTACGTTCTGTCAATTTGACAACCTTTCCGGAGACGCTCCATCATGGATTTGCGGCCACAAATGCCATCCCAATCTATCCTATTGACAGTTTAGTGAATCTCACCTTTTCTAGAATGAAGTATGTGACAAATAGCCTTTCCGAGCTAACCTTTTCAAACTTCTCGGAATTGGAGTCAGCTGTCCATGACTCTCTACCGGTTTACCTTGCCCCATATGTACATTACCCATCACTGCTCTTACCGGTGGTTCTTTTTATCATCATTGTCATCCCCCTGTTCTGCCTTGTTAAGCGGGCTCTGACTTTGTACAACCATCTTCAGGCAAGAGTTGCCCCACCGCGCTGAGTTCGTACGCATTGTGACTCGAAGATTCAGTTTGTATCAAATCTTCTTCACGGATTTTTTTTTATTTTCTTATTACTATTCCACATAGCTCCGTTACCATGTATCCTAATGACAATTTAGTCAATTTGTTTTTTTTTTAGGATGTATTTTCTAAATAACTATTCGAGCTATTGTTTTGTTTTCTCGGAATAGTGCTGAGCTTCCACGTCCACGACTCTAGCCCTGTTTACCTCGCCCTGTATGTACTTTGCCCATTTATTGTTACTTCCATGATTATTTTTCTTGTCATTGGCATTTCCCGATGTTGTATCGTTAGGCGGGCTCTGACTTGTATATATTTTTCTTTTTACATGCAACCATAATAGGCCCTCGTTTAACTAGTACACATTGTGCGACTGTAACATGGGTAGGTACACTGATTTTAAGGGTCGGATGAGCCGCGAGGTCGCGACTTTTTCAGTGACCGTGCGATGTAATGTGTATATTATAAAAAAATGTGAATGTGTGAATGTATGTCGTATCGCCATGGCCCAGTGGCGCCAGGACGTTACACACAGACGCTACGTTGTGCTTAGGAGGTCCTCCTTGCCGTGGGAACGGTGCTGATGCAGCAAGCATGCTATCCGCTGGCCGCTCCTGTACCAAGAGAAGCCGGCAGATCAGAGCGGGCGGCGGAGCAGGGCACAGGACTTCTCGGAGTGTGCGTACGACTTACGACTCGTCCACAAAATACTGTAACTATTCTGTGAATATATTTAAAAAGCAATACAACCATTTAATCAACCAGAGAGAGAGAGTAAATTAAGTGAACTCAAAGTGAACTTAACGGCTCCGCTCGGCCAACACATAACACACATCACTTAACTAAAAGGCTATTGTGTTGTCTCACGACTTCTATCAACTGGAGAAAGCAGGCAACGGTACACCGGACCTGACGTGAGATAACAGTTCGCGCCTTAAACAAAAACACAAAAAAAACAGCTAACAAAAAGGCTAACATTGTCTGTCACCAAGAAGAGGACCAACAAAGGCCTCCTGAATGAATATGACTGTCGGGGAGTGCTCGTTAACATATCCCTTCAAAGCTGAGAGTCCTGCCAGATCTCTTAAACTGCAGGCGTTCCAGGAGATGATATGAAGCTCAATAATACGTGCGAACTCTACCCTTCGGTACACGGAAGCCAGACGTGGAAGAGGTGGTTGGGCGCGCACGAACACGCTGTGCCCCGCCCAGGGGGGAGGAAGGTGTCAACGACTCCATACCCTTCTTCTCTAGGTGGGAAACGATGGCGTCAAACTTCTCGGTGAGTGTGGTGACCGTAGCAATCATTGCCTGTTGCCCTTCAACAAGTGTGGTGAGTGTGGTGTCTGTGGAGACTTGTTTGGCGGCGAGATCAACAAGGCTAGTCTGGAGTGCATCACACCGCTCTGCGAGTGAATTGCAACGAGTCGTTAGAGCAGCAACAGCCTCACGAAGCTCACGAATCTGTGCTGACTCCGAGGAGACAGAAGCTTCATAATGCGGGGTTTGAGGCAACGAGGCTGGCGGAGGAGGAGGAGGCGAGGCTGCTGGTTGCCTCGCCGAGCGCTTGATACAGCCGTGCCATACATTAACTTCCTGCTTGTTACACCGAGGACACTTCCAGTTGATGTTCGTAGATGCGGGCAGGTCGGGTTGTTCGGTGGCTGCGGTGGCTGAAGGTGAGACAGGAGGCGGCTGAGGAGCGACGCGGTGTGAGCAGGTGCGAGAGTCGTGGTCACTAGCGCACCATGCACATTTCTCTGACGCACTGCAGTAGCGGGAGATGTGTCCGAATTCCCAACATCGGAAACACAATGGACGGTCGTCACTAATTCTGCGGATGTCACAGTCGGGGAGGCAGGGGAGGAAACTGAAGGAAAAGCTAGAGGGAGGCGGATCAGTCAGGCTCCAAGAGACAACAATGCGGTTCATAGGTAAACTGTCTTGACGAAAACGTCGGGCAGAGTGAACACCAGGGAGTTCCAGGGCGAGGGAGGGATCAACACCGACAGGGTACCGAGTTATCAGATAGTTGGGATATTTCCTGGGCCTCTCAGGGGAGTCTTGCACATCAAGAATGACAGAGACAAACTCACCCCTTGCTACTCGCTCCACGATGTCCTGGCGGCACCTTGCAATATAGACGAACCGTGATGTCACAGATGCCATCTTCACCTCGGCGATATCCCGCTCAAGCTGGAATGTTTTCTTGACCTCCGCAGGCCAACGAACCTTAATCTCCACTGGTAAACGCTCCCTAAAAGCAAGCTTCACGTAATCAGCTCGGGGAGCAAATGCTGGTAGGGGAGGTTTGATAGGAGCAGCAGCTGAGGTACGTTGAGGAGGCGGCGGCAGCAGAGAGGTGGGTGTGGAGGGTTCACTGTGTTTTGGTGTCTTGGTAGCGGGTAGGTGTGTCTCGCTGTCACTGTCTGTTGTCTCACCCATAGACCGCTTGCCCGGGTTGGCACGACAGGAGCCGTCAAGTTTGGAAGCAGCTTCAACAAAATCACTTGACACTGACGAGGGTAGAAGTGGCCAGTGTTTCACGCTTGCGTCCTCGTCTTCACTGAGTGCAAGATCCATCTGCACGTCAGCAACAGTGCCGGGGCCAGAGTACTCCATGACGGCAACGATGAACTGTTGCAAGGGGCAAACAGCCACACGTCTTCACCCCGAGAGAGAGAGAGAGAGAGAGAGAGATGCATAAGACAGACAGGTAAACAGACAGACAAACGAGTGGCGTGGATGGATGTTGGATTCAAGACACATCTGAGACTCGGTCAACAAACACTTTATAATAATGTTGTTTTTTCCTAACTGATGGATTGATGTTCGTGTTGTGTTATCTCGCTTACTTAATTTTACATCATTATGTTTTACTTTTTTTTAACTTATTTTCGTGCAAGTTGTGGTTTTACTTTTGATTTTTTTTATATTTTCTTCATTACTGTTTAGATTTATTTAATTACCTTTTATGTAATTTCGGTGTCGTTAATTCTTTATCCTTTCATCACTTTTCTTCTTCATTTTAACGGATTTAGCAACAGTTCGTTTTGTCTTTATGTAATGTGTGTTCGTGCGTTGGCCTCGCCGCCTTCCAGTACAGTGAATCGTCACGTTATTGTTTCTTTATTCAGTTGTTGTGTATGTTGGTTCGGTTCATTGTTTTTTTCTCCCATTTAATGTCTTTTGTTTTGTCTTTTGTAATGTAATTTGTTTTGTATATCTTTTTTAGACATAATTTACAGCCGGCATGGAGACTCGCCCGGACGGACACCCCCGGACCTGGCGTCGTAGGGTGGGCGTAGCGACGCACCCCCGGCGTATGCCTCCGTTGATTGATTGATTGGTTTTATTTTTGCGTTGTTCCTGTCCATATCGTTATACGTGTTTGTACTGAAAATTACCCTTGATTAATGAGTTATTATTTGTTTCGTTTTATTATGTTAAAAGCCTAATAGTTTCTTTATTCTACGATAGTTTTAGTGTTATGCATTTATTAATCTACGATCACTTACTGGGTCTATAACTTAAAATATACGGGAATATACTGTAAGATTTTATTTTCTTACATGTTCCGGTATTAAATTTAACATTTTATTGTTTCTTCTACGATAATTGGATGTTGATGTTACGTTTCTTTTTACATATTCACACACTAAGTTTGTCTCGCTTTACTGTTTTATATGATAATTTACGTTTTCTTCATATAACATGTTATTGTACCAAGATTGTCTCATTATTTTTCTCTTCGATAATTTACTGTTTCTTTCATCGGATATGTTGTTGCCCTGTGCAGTGTTTCGTTGTATTATTTTCTTTTCAACGATGAATTATTGGATTGTTATCTTTCACGTGTTTTCCTGCGCGTCGTTGCTGCATAATAAATATTTGTGGCGAGAACCTCATCAACACGGGGATGTAAAGAGCCGAGGTGTGGAGATTCGAACCCCAGTGCTTACGCGCGACGCGAGAAAGGTGATCCTGTTTCGCCAAACATTTCGGCGGCCAAACACACACTTAGCAAGGCTTTCGCAGAAGTTGTGGGCACCTCCAGGGGTAGTTTGTGACCCTGGTGGTAGTTTGACGAAGCTTCTATACCATGGATGTGAAAAAACAACAACTCATGAAAACCCGATTAATCTCTTTTTCGGCCTATGGAAATAGTTGATGTAAGAGGCGGAGGCGCCTGAGGGTACCCGACCCAAGCCTTTGTAAATGACGACCTTTAAACAGCGACCTCTGACGAGCGTTGTGTGAAGCTGCCGAGACAAGGAGCTTACAGAGCTTCGCCTCCTTTTTCTTTTTATCTGAATGATTAACAACAAATAGCATATACAAGATATGAATAATAATGATAAAGGTACTATTATTACTACTACTACTACTACTACTACTACTACTACTACAACTACAACAACTACAACTACTAATATTACTACTACTACTACTACTACTACTATTAGTAATAATAATAATAATAATAATAATAATAATAATAATAATAATAATAATAATAATAATAATAATATAAAAGTGTTTCACCACGATTTTGACCTTGCCGGGACTCGAACCCGGGTCTTCCGCTCTAGAGGCGGCTATGCTAACCACTACACCACAAGGCCAGAAACAGACTAAGGGGGAAAGGTTGGGGTGTTTCCTGCGGGTAAGGGGAAGGAAGGGGAGAGGAGGGAAGGAAGGGAGGAAGGGGAGGCGATGAGGGAGAGAGGGGGTTTAAAATGAAGGAAAGGGAGGATGGAAGGTGAGGAGGGAGGAAAGAAGGGAAGGAGGGATGGGAGGGAGGCTGAGAGAGAGAGAGAGAGAGAGAGAGAGAGAGAGAGAGAGAGAGAGAGAGAGAGAGAGAGTGCCAATGGCCCTCTCCAGCACCCATCAACGTGCCTTCTCCATCGCAGCGGTGGTGTGGTGGAACAACCTCACTGCTGATGTGGATGTGACACAACTGTCCACTCAGCAGATGAAGGTTGCGTCCCACAGGTGGCTACTCCTACACCCACCGTAAACATGTATATAATTGTATAATATAATCGGCAGAAGCTTTTAAATAGCTCCCCAACGGTCGGGGGAACTTTCACATAGAAAAATAATACTGCCATGTACTAATGTACTGAACATATTTAAAAAAAAAAAAAAGAGAGAGAGAGAGAGAGAGAGAGATGGGATGGGACGGGGCTGGTTACATTTCATGGGCTAATGGGGAAGGCAAATGGAGCAGGGAGGAGGAGGAGGAGGAGGAGGAGGAGGAGGAGAAGTAAAGTTTGGAAAGTTTCGTCTAGTCGGCGCAACATCTGTGGTCATATGCCGGAGAGAGACAGGAGGGGAAGGAATTATAGGAGAAGGTAACAGACCCCAGGAGACGGGGCACAACCCCCGATTAATACCTGGTACCCATTCACTGCTGGGTGGACAGGGGCGTATGGTTTCGGAAAAGCCGCCCATTTTTTTCCACTCCGAGGAGGAGGAGAAAAAGGAGGAAGAAAAAAAAAAGGAGGAAAACCAGGTGGGTCAGTATCAAGGAAGAGAAAACATTGGAGGAGAAGGGTGGAGAGAAGAGGAGAGGTTAAGAGAGAGGAAAGGATTGGATGGAAAGGGAAGTGGAGGTTGAAGAGGGAAAAAAAAGATGTTAGAACAATGAAAGGGAGATTAAGGGAGGGAGAGAAGGAAGAGAGGGAGAGAGGAGAATATAGAAGAGAAAGAAGGAGCTCACACACAAAAAAAAGAGGAACTGAAGCGAAAAAAGCGAGAAGAAATTATGGAAAGAAAAACAAAATAATAGGAAAGACAAAAATGATGTATGAAAATAAAGAAAATGGAAGAAAAAGGAAGAAAAGAAACAGGGAAGAACGAAAGGAAAAAAAATAACGAGTTAAAATTTATGAGGAGAAAGAGGAGAGTAAATGAAGGATGTAAAGAGGGAGAAGAGGAAGAGAGAAGAGGAAAGTGGAGATGGCAATAAGGAAAAAAAAACAATGTAGAGGAAGGGAGATAAAGAAAAGGGTTGGAGGAAAACAAGGATTTGAGAGAAGGAAGCTGAGGAGAGAAAAGGGAGATGAAGAGGAAGCGAGAGAGAGGAAGAGGGAAAAGGGGAGATAGAGAGGAAAAAAAACAAAGGTGAAGGATGGAGAGATAAGAAGGGAAGAAAAGAGGAGACAGACGGAGAGAGTGCCCCCTTCATCCCTCCGTCTCTCTCCTTTCTCCATATTCTCTCATTTTCTTTCATCTCTGTACTTATTTTCTCCTTCCGTACCTTCTTCTCACCCTGTTTTATACTACTCTCACCTCCGTCTCCGTCTTTCCTCCATTTTCTATTTATCTCTCTCCTTTCTTCCTTTGCCAACCTTTTCCCCCTTCCTTCCCTCACTCCTCAAGTATTCTCTTTCTCCGCCTCATTTCCCTCATTCATCTTCCCTCCTTTGCATACGTCTTCCCTCCCTCCCTCTGTTGCACCTCCTATTTTTCTCTCCTTTCTTCCCTCCCTCCTTCCTCTCTATTCATTCGTCTGACTTCCATTCAAACATTTAAAAAACAACTTTGAATTTTACCTTTCTCCGCTTCCTCCTTCCTTTAATGCTCCTTTTTTTCCCTTTCGTTCCTTCCTTAATACATTCTTTCCTTTTAGATGTTTTCTCCACTTATTTTTTCATGCCAAGTCCTGTTTTATTTTACTGTCTTTTGCGTCTTCATACTTTTTCTTTACACACACACACACACACACACACACACACACACACACACACACACACACACACAGAATGGTCATCTCACTCGTTATATATCTCTATCTATCGCCTCCTCCTCCTCCTCCTACCTGACCAAATTATTCAATGGTCTAAAAAGCGGCAAATGTCTTTCAACACAGACAAGCATAAACTCACACATTTTGGGCACGAATACATTAACTTCAGCACGCGTGGGAAGCCTCTGCAGGTCGTCCAGTGGGTTAGTATCTGAGTCTCATTACCAACAGTGACCCGAGACATACAAGAAGAGGAAGAAAGGAAAAGAAAGGAAAGAAATAGAGGAAAGAGCGAGGCTGTAAGAAAATAACATGAGTGGAAGTACGCAGAAGAGAAAGCAAATGGAAGGAAAGCAACTTAATAATTCTTTCTCTTCTTCTGCGCACTTCCACTAATGTTATTTTTTTTATATTTTGTTCGTTCCCGTTTACTTCCTTTCCCTTTGCTTTCTCTTCCTTTCCTTCTTCGTCTCAGGTCACTGCTGGTAGTAATAAGACTCTGACATTAACCCACTGGACGACCTGCAGAGGCTTCCCACGCATATTGTATTAACGTTAATCTATTCATCCTAAAGTGTGTGTATTTATGTTTGTCTGTGTTGAAAGACATTTGCCACTTTTCAGACCATTGAATAATCTGATAAAGTAGGAGGAGGAGGGAGGGGAGGGAAGGGAACATAAGAACATAAGAACATAAGAACGTAAGGAGTCTGCAAGA
>NW_026112126.1:157500-214999 GCF_024679095.1 Eriocheir sinensis
AGTAGTAGTAGTAGTAGTAGTAGTAGTAGTAGTAGTAGTAGTAGTAGTAGTAGTAGTAGTAGTAGTAGTACAGTATAGTAGTAGTAGTAGTAGTAGTACAGTATAGTAGTAGTAGTAGTAGTAGTACAGTATAGTAGTAGTAGTAGTAGTGGTGGTGGAGGTGGCGGTGGTGGGTGTGATTATGGTGGTGATCGTTGTGGTGTATTGACTAGCTTTTATTATAGAAGGGAAACTATTCTTACTTTCCTCCTCTGTTTTCTTACTTTCACTCATTTCCCCCAATGTCATTATTTTATTTCCTTTCCGTTGTTTCCTTCCTCTTGCCTTTTCCCTTTCTTTCCTTATTCTAGGCGGGCGGAGTTGAAAAATTTGGGCGGCTTTTCCGATACCCTACGCCCCTGTCCACCCAGCAGTGAATGGGTACCAGGTATTAATCAGGGGTTGTGTCCCGTCTCCTGGGATCTGTTCCCTTCTGCTATAATTCCTTCCCCTTCTGTCTCTCTCCGGCATATGGCCACAGATGTTGCGCCGCCTAAACGAAACTTTCCAACTTTCCTCATTCTTGCACATTTTTCCTCTTTCTCTTTTTTAATCCTTCTTTATTTCGTTTTATTTATCTTCTTCGCTTGTTTTTCTCTCACTCTCTTCTTTCCTGACTGCATGCCTATATTTTCCTCTTTTTTTTTTCTCCTTAACATTCATTCTTCCTTCGTTCCTCATTCTTACATTTTTTTTCTCTTTTTGGAATAATCTTCACCACCATCCTTCCTTCTTTCATTCTTATTTTACGCTCCCCATACTTTCTTCCTTTCCTTATCCTTAAAATATTCCTTCCTTTCTCATTTCTTTTCTCTTCGCCCTTTCCTTCTCTTTTCTTGTCATAATCTTACCAACTTTCAAAACTCTTCCACCCTTAATATATTTCTTTGGCACAATTCTTGGGCATAATAATATTTCCTTCAGTCTTCCTTGCGTTTAGTTTTTTTTCTTTCTTATTCTTCTGTCGCCTCGGCTTATTTTCATTTGTCTAGGTATGAATTTTAGCTTCGTGTGAGGGAGTTTGTTTTCAGTCTGAGAAAAGGCAAAAAGTAGCCTCTGCACATTTTTTTTTTGGTTATAGTTATTTCATTTTTTTTCCTCTCATCTTGCATTTCCATTCTTCTTACTGTCATTACTTTTCTCTCTTTGTTTAACTCTTCTTTGTTTTCTCCCAAAATCTTTTCCTTTCAAAACTTTCTTCACGTCAGTTTTTCTACTGTTTTCTTTTTTTCCACTTCTTCTATTTCAGTTTTTTTTCATACTGAGAGAGAGAGAGAGAGAGAGAGAGAGAGAGAGAGAGAGAGAGAGACTATTAAGTTAGATTAATTGGGGGAATCAGACAAATGAAGCAAAACTCGAACAGAATTGAAGCAGGAAGAGAAGTGAAGCAGATGATGATGCTGCTGCTGATGATGATGATGATGATGACGATGATGATGATGATGATGGTGATGATGATGATGATGATGATGATGATGATGATAATGATGGTGATGATGATGATGATGATGATGGAGATGAAACAGGGGTTGAAAGAGTGAGAGAGAGAGAGAGAGAGAAGGGATGGAGGTATAGGGTAAGATTTGGGAGGTAAGGGAAAGAGGGAGAAAGAAAAAAAGGAGAAAACGTTGAAAAGGAGAGGAAAATGAGGAATTAAGGAGAGGAGGAGGAGAGAACAGGAAAAAAGGAGGAGGAGAAGGAAGAGAGGAAGAGGTGAGGAGGAACGAGAAGGAAGAGAGAGAGACGAGTGGTAGGGGAATAAAGGAGGGGAAGAGAAAAGGAAAAGAAAGAGATGAGGAGAGAGAGACAGGATAAGTGGAAGGAAACATGGAAACATGGAAACATGGACTAGCAGGCAGCAGAAAGCCTGTTGGCTCATTACTAGGCTGCCTGCGTTCAGTGATTCAATCAATCCGTTTGCCATAGGAGTGGCTTGCAGGGAAGGATTAAAGCACTTGTGTATCTACTCTTGGGAACGTTCAGTTCACTCCCGATGCAGCAAAGTGGCGATCAATGCGTTATTTGAAGGAGTTGATGGTCTCTGCGCTAACCACTTCTGCAGGAAGGCTGTTCCAGTGGCGAACAACTCTATTCGAGAAATAACTCCTGCCGATGTCGGTATTGCATCACTTTGCTTGAATTGTTTTTCCGTTGTTTCTTGTTCTCAGGTTGGTTTGTAGCGTGAAGAGTTTGGAGTGATCAACGTTGCTGAGCCTGTTCAGGTACTTAAAGACTTGTATCATGTCTCCCCGCAGGCGTCTCTTTTCCAACGTGAAGAGGTTGAGTTGCTCGAGTTGCTCTTCATAGGGCTTCGTCCTCAGTGATGGTATCATCTTCGTGGCGCGGCGCTGTACTCTCTCAAGTAATTCAATGTCTTTCCTGTAATTAGGAGACCAGGGCCCGTATCCTCCACAACTATTAATACTAAACTTAGTATTAACTTTCGACTTTGGTATTAACTTCACTCTCAAAGTGTGTCCTCAACAACTATTAGCCTAATACCTACTCTTAACTTTGGTATTAGCTTGAGAGTGCTGGCGAGGACTTCTAAACACTTAATAGTAAAGTTAATAGTGAATCCCAGACCCAGACCCATATCAACATGGCCACCGGACTTCCTCGCCCAGCCCGCCTCCGCAATTTAGAGTTTGATAGGGCGCTTTGGAACTGTATAACGATGGTGAACTTGTCAAGACATACATATTAGACCGTGCAGGAAAGGAGTATGTGACTGATTTGGTGAGAAGAGAGCTACAAGATCCAGTTCAAAGGGAGCATTCCCTCACCCCGGGGTTGAAAGTGATTTTGACTTAAAGATACTTGGCTACAGGAAAAATGCTGCAGTGTTCAAGTGATGAGTTTGGGGTAGGCCAGAGTAGTGTAAGCAGGGTGATTGTGGAAACTCTGGCCGCCCTTAGTGACCCGTAGGTAGTCGGGAGGTTTATCCTGTCTCCCCTTGATAGGGTGGAGATCCGTGTAAAGCAAGCAGAATTCTACCAACTTGCCGGTGTTGTGGGAGTGATAGACTGTACCCATGTGAAAATAATGGCACCAAAGGAAAACGATGTAGTTTATGTCAACAGAAAAAAAAATAAACATAGCTTGAACATACAATTAGTGTTTGATGCCTTTGTTATTGATTAAAATGTGAAATATTCGAGTTAAGGAAAACAAAACATGGGAAAAAAACTTTTATTTGTAGCAGAAAGGTACACACATGCCAATGAAAAAAATGACATTAAAATTGCATTAAAATGTCATTTAGAATATGATTTATAATTATAGTTGCTTTAAAATCAAGTTAGAAAACAAATTACTCCTGCCAGTTATTCATATTGAGATAATGGTGGTAAGAAAGCTTGTTAGAGACGTCTGCCAGTGTGAGGGAGGATGAACGAAAGGTCGAGGTGACCACATCGCGAACATCATGACTTATGAGTGAAGTAAAACGAGGTTACTTGGTTTCTGTTTACAAAGTTCCAAGTGGAAAAACAACTTTATTGTGAATTCAGTGTATACTTTTCTGGAGTATTGTGTTTACTGAGTGAATTGGTGACCAATATGTTGCTATTTGTGTCTTGCTTGAAGATATTCATCATTGGATTCAAAGCTATGGTATTAATGTGCAATAGTCATCATAACAAAATACGTAGTAATTAATTACATATGTCAACCTATTTATTTTCATGAGATCATGGTATGACCACTGAAAAACATAGCTTTTTATCTTGGCTCCATTACAAATTCAGTATAATTACTCTATTAGTGGAATCTAGTTTTCAGCATCTTTTATTATTATGCCAATATTCTAAGCACTCAGCTTGCAAACATGCTTAGGTTTATGTTGTCAGCTTGGGTCGGACTTATGTGAACACTTTACCAAGTGACCTAAGATTACTCAGTGCTCGCAAAACTATGGTATTAACGTGCAATGGTCATCATACCAAAATACGTAGTAATTAATTATATATGTCAACCTAATTATTTTCATGAGATCATGGTATGACCACTGAAAACATAGCTTTTTTTTTATCTTAGCTCCATTACAAATTCAGTATATAATTATTCATATATTCAATAAAGTAGTGGAATCCAGTTTTCAACATCTTTTATTATTATGCCAATATTCTAAACACTCAGCTTGCAAACACGCTTAGGTTTATGTTGTCAGCTTGGGTCGGACCTAGGTGAACACTCTACCAAGTGACCTAAGATTACTCAATGCTGCCATATAGGTTACTACATCTTTGATTGTGAGTTCATCAGAGAGCACTGGAGAGCAGCATGAGTCTAATTAGGTGCTAATGAATATCCTGCCTGCATCACAGACTACATAAAATGCAAATATGATCAGTGCCTAAAGGTGTTATAAGCTAATGATGGTAAATATATATATATATAGATATATATATATATATATATATATATATATATATATATATATATATATATATATATATATATATATATATATATATATATATATATATATATATATATATATATATATATATATATATATATATATATATATATATATATATATATATATATATATATATATATATATATATATATATATATATATATATATATATATATATATATATATATATATATATATATATATATATATATATATATATATATATATATATATATATATATATATATATATATATATATATATATATATATATATATATATATATATATATATATATATATATATATATATAGAGGCCAAATGACGCCCTGATTGTAACAACGCATCTTGTAACACCCATGACTGGGTGCCTGCAAATCTCCTCATTTAACACCGAGAAATTAATCTAGGCTCTAGGGAACTCAGAAAATCCAAGTTAGAGAGTGCTGGCTGTGGAGATTGAACCAGTGACCTTCGACATACAAAGCCATGTCTGTCAGTCAGCCAATAAAGGTAAAGGTAAGTTGGGGCATACGCTGTAGCAGAGCGCGTGGCCTCGGTGCTAATCTCCGTAACATTGGGACTTGAGCCTGTGGTGGGAGGCCATTACCCAGGACACAGGGCCAGTGTGAAATCCCGGGTTACCACAGTTTCCCAGGTAATCATTTATCGACCAGCCCGAGGGAGGATGATCAGCTGGGTGAGCTGCACGCCGACTGCCCAGGCCAGGATTCGAACCCGGGCCCGCGTAGAAGCCAGGCATGCTGACCACTAGACCAGGGAGGCGTATTGGGCCAATCTCAAGTGAACCCGCTCACAATGGCACACAATTTTTTTCCCTTAAATTTTGTGCTTTGAATGAATTTGCTAACCATTTGTCGAAAAACAGCAGAGATTATTTTTCACCCCTTCACTAACCTCCTCAGTAACAAAAAAAGAAAATCATTGCCTTGAGGTAGTAATATTCAGCCCCAGCATCAAAATTATACTGCTGCCCTATGAAGACATCTCTTAACTCCGATGAAGTGAGTGGTGACTGTGGTGGAGCAGCTTCATTGTCATCCCATTCAGTGGCAGTGTCATTGGGCCAGCAGATGATGAAGCAGTGGCTGGTGCCATTGGGCCAGCAGATGATGAAGCAGTGGCTGGTGTCATAGGGCCAGCAGATATTGAAGCAGTGGCTGTTGCCGGAGCAGCTAATGGTATCTTTTCCACAAGTAATGAACAATGTGCTGGGATGGTCTCTAGCAATACTGATAAAATGTGTATCTACAAAGAATATGAATTTAAGGGTGATTAATAAATTGTTTTAATAAGAATATAAAAGTTTTTGCCAAAAACATACAGGCCAGTCAATATTTCACTGCTGCTTGACTGCTGCTGCTGTCCTATCCCTAGCACATCATGTCAATGCTGAATGGCTCTGGTACCCCTTCAAATACATGAGACGAGCAGCCTATGATGTCATACACCAGTTTATCTACAGTTAATGTCATAGTTATATAGGCAGGCGCCTGCGTATCTGTGGTGCCACACATGTGGGGCACTCAGATGCTGTTGGGAAATGTCATTGTTATGATGGGGCAGGGGTAAACCAGTGTATGCTGTGAGGCCTTGGTGTGGAAGTTCCCTGTCTGAACTGTTCAGCTAATCCCCCATACAGTGAGTGCCTTTTTTTACTCCCTCAGGGGCTGTGCAGCTGAGAGAGTGGTGTACATGAGTGTGAGTGTGTGAGTAAGTGTGCCTGTCTTGGCTAAAACCCTTCATTGGTGGAAGACAACCAAGGTATTTAGATAGATTGATAGCCATTGACAGATGAACATTAAAAAAAATTCTATATCAAATATGCAGTTCACTGCTATGAACTTATTAACTTTAAGCTGAAATAAAGGCATTGTGGCCAGTATAGCTGCATTCTGTGAGCACATAAAAAACTAACTAATATAAGTTTTACATTTAAAGACATAACAACTAAAAAAAATTACCAGTCTGCCGCTGCTCATTCTTGCACTTGGCAATGCAAGGCTTTGATTTTTGTTGTACGTTGTACCAACGCCTCTCACAGTCATCCTGCGTACGGGGTCCACTCCCAGGGAAGGCACTGTCAGGGTATAAATGTGAAGCAAGTTTCTTAATCGTTTAACTATGGCATGCTTTTTATTTCTCATACCTTCTCCAATAACATTTAATACATGCTGTGATGGAAAGCTAAATCAGTACCAATATTTTATTTACATGCATCATAAGACATTAACTTTTTAGTTGTTATGAACATGGCCATAAATACTACTTTTCATTACCTACTTTTCTAAAATGCTTTTCTCTAAGTAGGAGGATATTACACAATACAACTATACAAAAAAATTCAAAGCATTAATCTTAATTCCATTCTTTTGAGTACTTCTAACCTAACATTATATCACCAGAAACTGTTTGACCAATGCTATCAAAATAATATTTTAATCTTACTTTACCATTCTCATCAAATCTACCTATTCCGATATAGTCTTAACATAAAATATTTGTAAAAGTGTTGAGAGCCTGGCATGCCCAACCCACCCACCCCCCAAAAAAAATCTAAATAAGGAATAAATAAAACAACAGGTAAATATGACTTGACTCACTTATACTAACCCCCTTTCCACCCTAACAAACTTGGGGACCTACCATGTTAGGTTAGGACGTGTTTGGTAGGACATGTTTAGCAGGAGTTGGTTTAGTCATGTTAGATTGTTGAGGGAGTGGGGTTACAGCATAAATGGTCATGATGATGCTATTCACATGGAGCAGTAGGAAAAAGTATGTCCTGTTTGGAAACTCTGTGGTTGTGTTTGTATACAAAAATACCCATTTGACGAGGTTAGGTTAGTTTGCAAGTTACTTGAATCATAGATATGTGAATACGTAACAAAAAATAAATAAAAGCGTTAACCTTAATTTCATTATCTTGAGTACATTCCAATCTAACATTATATCACCATAATCTGTTTGGCCAATGCTATAAATATACTATTTTAATCTTATTTTACCGTTCTCACGAAACCTACCTATTCCCATATAGTCTTGACATAAAATACTTGTAAAAGTGTCCATAGTCTGGCATGCCTAGCATCCCCCCCAATAAAAATAAATAATAAACAAATAAAAATAAATAAAGAATAAAAAAAGGGCAAATATGCCTTAACTATCTATACCAACCCCCTCTTCTCCCCCAACAAACTTGGCATGTTAAGTTAGGATGTGTTCGGTAGGACGGGGCAGGTTTGGCACTTGGGGACCTACCATGTTAGGTTAGGATGTGTCAGGTAGGACAGGTTTAGCAGGAGTTGGTTTAGTTATGTTAGATTGTTGAGGGAGTAGGGGTTGCAGCAGAAATGGTCATGATGATGCTATTCACGTGAAGCAGTAGGAAAAAGTATGTTCTGTTTGGAAACTCTGTGGTTGTGTTTGTATACAAAAATACCCATTTGACGAGGTTAGGTTAGTTTGCAAGTTACTTGAATCATGAATATGTGAATATGTAACAAAAAAATAAAAGCATTAAACTTAATTTCATTATCTTGAGTACATTCCAATCTAACATTATATCACCATAATCTGTTTGACCAATGCCATAAATATACTATTTTAATCTTACTTTACCATTCTCACAAAACCTACCTATTCCCATATAGTCTTGACATAAAGTACTTGTAAAGTGTCCATAGTCTGGCATGCCTAGCATCCCCCAATAAAAAAAATAAAAAAAACAAATAACAAAAAAAAAAGAATAAAAACAGGGCAAATATGCCTTAACTATCTATACCAACCCCCTCTTCCCCCCCAACAAACTTGGCATGTTAAGTTAGGATGTGCTCGGTAGAACGGGGCAGGTTTGGCATGGTTAGGTTTAGTTATGTTAGGTTGTTGAGGGAGAGGGGGTTGTGGCAGAAATGGTCATAATGAAACTATTCAGATGCAGAATAAAAGGTATGTTCTGTTTGGAAGGTCAGTGGTTGTGTTATTATGCAAAAATACCCAATTGATTAGGTTAGGTTAGTTTGTAAGCTAACTGAACCATGAATATGTGATTACTAACCTTGTTACAGCTTCTGCCACTTCAGTCCACGCTCTCTTCTTATCCTCAGGGGTGATACTCTTCCCATAACACCCTCTGATTATACGTATTTTTTCTTGAATTTGATGTAAGACCGTTTCATCTGGCGACCAATTAAACTTACTCCTTTTCTGCGCTGGTTCCCCGGCCCGTAGATGTGCTCATTGGGGCAGATAACGTGGTTATGGTGCGGTAATTTCAGCAGAGCAAGTCGTGACGCAGGGAGATACAGGTATTGACGAGTGACGGAGTAAAAGCAGCCTTTGAGGCTGCTTCTATCTATACAAGACTCAGTATTTTCTTGTGTTTGCCATTTATTATGTTTCTGTTGTACATTTATACATCTTTTCTTTATTATTCTTTTGAAATATATACTTAATTCATGTCGGATGTTTACGTTTTGCACAGGCGTCCTTAGCAACGAGCCCGCCATAAAGAAGAAAGAAGAAGAAGATAATAGTAGCCAGGATTTGCTAATACCTACACTCAAAGTTGACGAGGATAGCTTTTTACTCTTAATAATTTGAAACTATTAACTTTGATAGTAACTTTAAGAGTAAAAGTTAATAGCTCTCGAGGATACAGGCCCAGAATTGCACAGCGTATTCAGGTGGGGCCTTACCAGCGAATTGTACAAGGATAACATAACTCCGGCGTCTTGTATTCAGTTTCTCGATATGAACCCAAGCATTGTATTGGCTTTCTTACAGGAGGAGGAAGAGGAGGAGGAAGAAGAGGAGGAGGACACTGAGGAAAAGAGGAAGGATAGAGAGGAAGAAGGGAAGGAGGTAGCGGAGAGGAAGGATAGGAGGGGGGGAGAAGAGAGAGGGGGGAGGGGGGCGAAATAGATGAATGATACATAAAATGGAAAAGCAATGAGATGCATTATGAGAAAAAGAGGAAAATCGTTGGGCGAAGGAGGAAGAAGAGGAGAAAATGATGATTGGGAATAATTACGTGCTGCCTCGGAGGAAGGAAGGAAGGAAGGAGGTAGGGTAAGAAGGAGGAAATAAGTAATGAGAAAGGAGGAACGGAAGGAAGAAATGCAATAATGAAGAAAGAAAGGAATAAATGAAGTAAGTCAGGAAGGAAGGAGTGATGGAATAGAGGCAGGGAGGGCAGGATGGAAAGAATGAAAAAAGGAATTAAGGAAATAATGAAAGGAAGGAGACGAGGAAGGGAAAGGAGAAAAGAATAAGGGAAGAAGGGGACAAAGGAAGGAAGGAAGGAAGGAAGTAAGGAAAAAAGAAATGGAGGAAGGGAGGCAGGAAATGAAAAAAGGGAGGAAGAAAATGAATGAATGAAGGAATGAAGGAAGGGAGGAAGGAGTGAAATGAGGGAGGAATGGAAGATTAACGTTAGAGGAAATGAACAGTGAAGGGAAGAATAGAGGGAAAAAGGAAAGACAGAAGGAAGAAAAGATAGAAGGATGAAAAAAAAGGAAGGAAGAAAGGAAAATAACATTCATTCTTACTCTCCTATACTCCCACTTTCCTTCCGTTCATTCAATTCAATTTTTTTTCTTTTTTTCACTAATTTTCCTTAATCAATTTTCCTCCTACACCTCCTCCTCCTCCTTCTCCTGGCCTTTTAATGGGGCCAGACGGTGGTCATGAGGAAGGAGAAGAGAGGAAGTAATAAAGAAGAGAATATACAGATAAATTTTAGAGCAGTAAAAAATCTTGATTCTGGAAAATTGAACCAAAATGTGAAAAATGAAGGAGAAGGAGGAGCAGGAGGAGGAGGAGCAGGAGGAGGAGGAGGAGGAAGAAAAAGATTTATGTGAGAATAATCGCAAAGATCGGATGGGAGACATAAATTAGAAGGAAAAAGAAAAGGAAGAAAAGACGATGAAGAAAAAGAGACGACGAGCGGATAACAGGAAAAGAAAAAAAAGAATTATGATAAATGAGGTGGTCACACACACACACACACACACACACACACACACACACACACACACACACACACACACACACACACACACACACACACACACACACACACACACACACACACACACACACACACACACACACACACACAAATCAAAAAGGTAAATTCTTGTCTTCATAATTTCCTTTCTGCTTGTCTCGTCTCTTCTGTTTCCCCTCTCTCTCTCTCTCTCTCTCTCTCTCTCTCTCTCTCTCTCTCTCTCTCTCTCTCTCTCTCTCTCTCTCTCTCTCTCTCTCTCTCTATGAAGTTCTGTGTATCAGTATTTTCTGAATTTCTGTTCCTTTCAGACACAAAGTTTTCTTAATTGTCTTTGTCACACACCTGCCATGAACACGTGGCGCACCTTCATGCCTAAATCACCCCCACACACACCTGCCCCACAGACCTGTCACACACACCTGCCCCCCACAGACCTGTCACACACACCTGCCTGTCTTGCTTCCTCTGAATGCTAAGGAGGGTTCGTATTCATAATCATTAGTGTGGTCCAGTATTTGTTGTCTCTCGTTAATTATTTTCTTTGTAGGCATTTAGGCTCAATTCAAAGGACTCGTGTTGCAAATATTCAATCTCCGTAATTGCCTTTTATATTACGGCTTCAAAAAGAGATATGGGAAACTTTTTTTTCAAGGGGTGGATGGTTATTCTCTGTTTTCAGAATTTTTTATCTCGTTCTTTCTCAGACTTTTTGTGATTTCTGTATTTTTCTTTTTCTTTTTTAAATCAACTTTTTCCTCTGCTTTCTTTTTTGAATATACCTTTTTCTCTGCTTTCTTTTTAATATCAACATTCTTCTCTGCTTTCTTTTTTTAAATCAACCTTTTTCTTTCTTTTCTAAAACAATCTTTTCTCTGCTTTCTTTTTTAAATCAACCTTTTTCTCTGCTTTCTTTTTTTAAATCAACCTTTTTTGTGCTTCCTTTTTTAAATCAACCTTTTTCTCTGCTTTCTTTTTCATATCAACCTTTTTCTGTTTTCTTTTTTTTACCAATTTTTTTTTGTCAACTTTGTATGAAAGCAGATCAGTAGACATCATATATCTGGATTTTCAAAAGGCATTTGATAACGTCCCCCACCAGCGATTGCTCAGCAAACTACTGGCGCACGGAATCTCGGGTAACATTCACAATTGGCTTGTGGACTGGCTCTCTGAGCGGATACAGAGAGTAGTTCTAAACGGTGTTACATCTAACTGGCTCGATGTCAAAAGCGGCGTACCTCAAGGATCAGTGCTTGGCCCCATGCTCTTCTTAATTTATGTTAATGGTATCGATGATGGGCTCACTTGCAAAGTATCAACATTTGCTGATGACACAAAAATTGCTAGTAAAGTAACTGCGACACTCGACGAAGCTTTACAATCAGATCTAGATCGACTTGCACGTTGGGCCAATCAATGGCAAATGAAATTTAACGTTGACAAATGTAAAGTGTTGCACATCGGAAAAAATAGCAATCGCGTTCGGTACGTAATGAATGGCCAACAACTTTCTGCAGTAAAGAAAAGGATCTTGGAATCACTATATCAAGCGATTTAAAGCCCGGTTAGCATTGTTCAGAGGTAGTTAAAACTGCAAACAGATTGGTTGGCTTCATCGGACGAGTCTTTAATAATAAATCGGAAAAAGTAATATTAAAATTGTATAATTCGTTGGTTCGACCCCGTCTAGAGTACTGTGTACAGTTTTGGTCTCCCTACTACAGAAAGGACATGGAAAAGTTGGAGAGAGTTCCACGAAGAGTAACAAAGATGATTCCTAGGTTGAGAAATTTGTCATATGAACAAAGGCTTAAAGAAGTAAATTTATTCAGCCTATCAAAACGAAGAATACGAGGCGATCTAATAGAAGTGTTTAAAATGTTTAAAGGATTCAGTGATATTAATGCGGAAGATTACTTTACAATTGATCGATCAAATAGAACAAGAAGAAATCACAATTTGAAGATAAGTGGTAAAAGATTCTCGTCGCACGAAGCTAAACACTTCTTCAATCGAGTTGTTAATGTTTGGAACTCTCTACCTTGTGATGTCGTTGATAGTACAACAGTTACGGCCTTCAAGAATAGATTAGACAAGTGTTTTGAATCCAACCAGGAACTAAGATATTACTCATTGTCGTAATAACGTTAAGTTCTTTCGAATACTGGTGTCCTTGTCCGCTTTTATCGCCCGGTTAGTGGTAGCAGTAATGGTAGTTCTTTCCTCTTTCCTACATAATTTCCATGCAGTTTTTCCATGCTGCATGGTTCTTTTTCCTTTCCTGCCAGCTTTGGCTGGAGGGATGGGGAGGTGGGGAGGAGCCTTCGCCTTTGCTGTCCTTCATCTTCCACCTTTGATTAGATAGTTAGTGTAGCTTGTCACAAACAACCTCGTAAGGACCAGCAGGTCTGCTGTTGTTTGTTCTTCCTTTGTGTTCCTTTGTGTTCCTTTTCCTACCTTTCTTCACTCCACCACCTCCCCCTCACCCCACACAACCCTAACAAACACTACACACTCACCCCACCCTCGGCGTCCTGCTTCCCCGCCATGCCTGCTGCTTCACCCTCGCCCTCTGCTTCACGTCCCCGCCCGGCGCCACGCTCAGCCCCGCCACGGCGTGTAACCCTTGAACACAGCACTGCACACAGGAGGGAAGGAGTCTGCCGTTGCTGAGACCCCGACGCGGAGTAACACATGACCGCGTAACGCCCCACCTAGCTGATTACTTTCCCTCGGCGCAGAGTGTCTTGTCCATGTAGTTCTGCGTGTATCAGTACTGTAGTCTTTCCTTGTATCAAGTCACTTTAGGCGTGACTGTGTCAAGCAACTGTGCCGCCATTTCTCCCTTTAGCACTTGCTCTCCTTCCTTAGTCTCACGCACTCTCCCTCCCTCCTTCCCCCACTCATTCATTTTTTCCATCGTAAATATGTTTTGACGTACTCCCCACACCACCCATGAGAAAATTCTGTGTCTGGGTTCCTTGGCTCGGGTGACCGGCGCGGTGTCCTCGTCACCGTGACATCGTCGCGCCAGCCACGATGTCACAACGTATAAGAATGTATGCAAACTCGCTGTTTTGCCCACAAAAGACGAATCCTTCTTAGAATTACATGATTTCATCATATTATTAAATGTAAATGGTATTTAGAACTCATTTAGAAGCAGTTAATAGTTTACAATATGAGGGAGAGAGGGTGGCAGCTATGATGTTGCACACCCGCTAATACCGCCGGCCACGGCTAAAATGACTTGATAAAATGGAAAGAATATAGTTTGTTGGTGAATATATCACGTGGAAGATAAATTACAACAGTTCATGCAAAGTCTACAAATAGACCTCGTGTTCATGCGTATTAATACGTCACCAGCGAACTCCAGAGAACGTAACCCCCTGGTATTCCTTCTGTTAGTTAAGTAGTATCAACTCTAAATGGAGAAAACAATTACCTAACACTCTGCAATAATTAATACATTCTCTCTCTCTCTCTCTCTCTCTCTCTCTCTCTCTCTCTCTCTCTCTCTCTCTCTCTCTCTCTCTCTCTCTCTCTCTCTCTCTCTCTCTCTCTCTCTCTCTCTCTCTCTCTCTCTCTCTCTCTCTCTCTCTCTCTCTCCACTGCCCAAGGAGTTCCCCATTTTCTTTAATTAACTCGTCCAGACTCTGAGGAAATTTTTTTGAACTCCTTTTTCCTCGGCGATTGATGACTTCGGTGACGATGAGCTTTCTGGACCGACCGGCAAATTATTCTCTTAACTTGTGATTCCCTTCCAGCCCCACCCCTCCCCCCTACGACCACTAACACCCCTTATCTCCTCCTCTTGCCCTCCGCCAACCGCAACCTACGACTCCTAACCCACTCTTTCCTTCTCCCCCAGCCCAATTTCAAACTAGTCAGCCCCGCCATTCTTCTCGCGCTAGTCTTCTCACGGAGTCGTGCGATTCTACGGCGACTTGCAGGTATTGGTTCTGACGGCTGACAGATGGCTGGGAGAGGGAGGAAAGAGAGAGAGGAAAGAGGAATGCATAGATTAAGAGTAGGAGTTCTTGTCTTTCACTGCTTTTCTTACATTTATTCTCATTTCCTCTTTTCTTTAATTTCTTTGCATTACTTTCATTCAATTCTTCGCAACATATTTCTGTTCTGTCTTTCATTTCATCTTTTCCTTAATTTCCTCTCACTTCATTCTCCTATTTCTCGTAGCCTGTCAATCATTCTAGTTTTCAATTTCCTCATTTTATTTCGTTCACCTTTTCTTGCTTTCATTTCTTCTCGTCTTTCATCTCTCATATCTCCCCAGTTCTACCTTATCCTCTTGTCTCGTTATTTACGTTCGATATTTTACTTCTCTAAGCATCCACTTTTCCTCCCATTTCTTCTCTTCTCATATTTTTTTTCCATTTATTTCTTCAATTTCTTCAGGTTTCATATCTCCCAAATCTTTTTTGACAGGATCATCTCATAATTTCCCGTCTCACACTCACCAATATTTATCACCATACTCTTCTCAACATCTGCTCCCATGATTTCCCTTCACACGCTGTCGCCTAATACCTCGCCTCATCCTCTCCTTATTTTCTTTGTCTTCTAAATCTTTCAACTAATATTTCGCCTCAACCTATCCCTTCTTCTTTCCGTCTTCTTTATAGCCTGCTGTCACCCAGTACTTCACCTCGTCCTCTCCTCATCCCGTCTTCTTTATATTCGCCCTTTGTCACACACGACGCTCACGAGTGTTTGAAGGGGATACAACACTAAACGCGAAGGAGAGTGGAAATTTGCGTTGAGGGCCGGAAGAGGAAGAGGAGGAGGAAAAGGAGGAGGAGGGAAGCGTGAAGGAAGGAGAGAATGTGGAGTTAGTAACAAAGAAGAAAAGCGAATGTAGTCTAGCTTTTCTTTTTTTCATTTTGTAAATACCTCCTACTACTACTCTTCCTCCTCTTCCTTCTTCTAACCCTCCTGCCTCCTGAGGAGGAGGAGGAGGAGGAGGAGGAGGAGAGGCAGGAGGGTTAGAAGGAGGAAGAGGAGGAAGAGTAGTAGTAGGAGGTATTGACAAAATGAAAAAAAGAAAAGCTAAACTACATTCGCTTTTCTTCTTTGTTACTGTCTCCACATTCTCTCCTTCCTTCACCCTTCCCTCCTCCTCCTCCTCCTCCTCTCTCTTTCTGCCCCTCCTAAACCACATACTCATCCTACTCTAGTCATCCTCTGTCAAAACACACACACACAAACACCACACCACACCACACACACACACACACACACACACACACACACACACACACACACACACACTTCTATTATACTTTAAGGTAGAAAACGTGAGGACAACTAATGCTACCAGGAAGAAGAGGCGGAGGAGGAAGAGGACGAGGAGGATAAAATGTAGAACGTGGAAATTGGAGAAGTATAATGGAGGATACAGATACGTAAAGAGAGAAAGAACAAACAGGAGACACAGGAGGAAAATGTGACAAGAAGCCAGAAAAAGGAGCAAAATGAAGAGGAGGAGGAAGATAAAAGAAAAAGAGAACCGGAGGAGGAGAAGGAGGAGGAAAGTTGGAAAGTTTCGTTTAGCCGGCTCAACATATGTGGTCATAAGCCGGAGACAGACAGGAGGGGAATGAATTATAGGAGAAGGGAACAGATCCCAGACGGGACACAACCCCCAATTAATACCTGGTACCCATTCACTGCTGGGTGGACAGGGGAGTAGGGTATCGGAGATGCCGCCCAAATTGTTCCACTCCGCCCGGGAATCAAACCCGGGCTCTCTCGGTTGTGAGCCGAGTGTGCTAACCACTGCACCACGAAGCCACCCGGGAGGAGGAGGAGATGGAGGAAAATGGGAAAGAATAGATGTAAGATATGATGTGGGATTGTGGGAACCGAGAGAGGAAGGAAATAGAATGGAAGAGAGATGGAGGAAGAGGAAGAGGAGAAGGAGAAGAAAGAATAATTTAAGAAGGAGCATGAAAGTATAAAAGCTAAGAGAGAGAGAGAGAGAGAGAGAGAGAGTGTGAGAGAGAGGCAGGTCAACTTATTTACATTATTAATTTCTTTTGTTGGCCGCTCTTTGTTGATTCATATTTATCCTTATTGTTCCAATTATTATTATTATTATTATTATTATTATTATTATTATTATTATTGTTATTATTATTATTATTATTTTTATTATTATTATTTACATCATCATTATCATCATCATCATCATCATGTATTTCCTCTCACCATCATGACATCTGCGCCATAAAGATTTACATCGTCCATTAATGTTCACTGTTACGGTCCCGTGGTCATAAATTTATTGAATTGCTTATTCAAACATATTTCCAATAGCTTATCTCCCCATATCAGTCTATTTGTATCTTTATTTATGTCTATCTATCTGTCTATCTATTTGTGTATTTAGATATCTATCCGTATATTAGTTTATCTATTTTTATTTAAGTGCACGGCGCTGTCTCTATGGCAATATTTCATCATTTATACACGTGTTTAATTATTCACTTGACAACCTAAATATTTATACAAGCTCTCTCTCTCTCTCTCTCTCTCTCTCTCTCTCTCTCTCTCTCTCTCTCTCTCTCTCTCTCTCTCTCTCTCTCTCTCTCTCTCCTTTATCATCCTTCCATCATCTCCTTTCCACCCTCTTTACTCCCTGCTTTATTGCCTCTCATAACCGTTCCCGTCCCTTCGCTTTCCCTCTTCATTCATCAATCGTCTATTCATTGTTGTATCTATTCACTTATTCATCAGGTTCTTTATACGTTCACATAGCTTTGTTATTACCAGAAGTGGCACTGGAACTCACACCCAGGAGCTTTCCAACACTAAATGAGAGATATGTAACTAAGTTATTATAAGCTAACAATCGTTATTATTAAGGTTATTATTACTATTATTTTTATCGTTATTATCGTCCCTGTTATAGATTGCGTTCCTCGCTTTTCACCCTGTGCCTGATAAAAAGTTAGGAGGGCATAAAATTGTGATTGGATGATTCGAGGGTAGGATACATTATTATTAGCATTGTTGTTATTACTGTTACATTAAAATATTATTTCGTTCATTACTTCCATTATGATTATTACACTACTGTTAATATTTGTGGTCCTGCCCTACTTTTTCAGACAATCGTTTTTATTCCTGTAGCACGGTTTAACTAATTACCGCTACTACTACTACGCTTACTACAATGGTTACTTTTTCTTAAACTTTAACACTATCATTATTACCATCACTACATTCTCGTTATCATTTCTAACAGTGCTGTCTTCACAGCACGCCATCTATCCGCAACAATGACACTATTCACCATTCTAACACAGGCAACCGTCGCGATCCCACTAATCACGAATATTACAAACACCAAAATCACCAACATTATTTATCTTGTCCAAAGTATACACCTACCACCATTGCCGCCTACACCACCACAGCAACCTCAACCACCACAGCATCCCTCACTGCTATCTCACCACCTCCAACACCACCATCGCCCTCACCACCACCACCACCAACAACAACAGTATCTCAACACCATCACCACACCATCTATTTTCAACGTCACCTCGAGGCTGGACACATGAAACTCTCTCTCTCTCTCTCTCTCTCTCTCTCTCTCTCTCTCTCTCTCTCTCTCTCTCTCTCTCTCTCTCTCTCTCTCTCTGTCGTTTTATCATTTTTGTTTGATTTATTCTTTTTATTTCTTTTATTCAGGACATCATTAAGTCTTGCTATTCCTTTCTAACTACTCGAAATTATAATTATTTAATGTTTTTGTTACGTCAGTGCTGATTTTTTTTTTTTTTTTTTTTTTTATCCTCCTTACGACTTCTCTTCCCGTGTTCTTTACTATAAGGTTCAATTCTTCCTCATTTTGTTGCCTTAAATTCCCGATTATTTCCTAACGTGACCGTGAATCTTCAGGCAACATTTAGAACATCATGAATATTAAGTGTGTAAGCTGTAAGGCAGCCTTTTTATGAATGGCTTCAGTATCACCATAAAGTAAACCATGCACGAAAAAAAGCATCGCATCTTACAACCAGACACATAACTTTTCACGTAATCTTAAAAAAATAGCAAATGAACTTCAAAGGAACGACGGAAAACAGACGGAGGGGACGCTCGCCTCGTGTACGGACAAAACAAAATACCAGAGCCTAATAGCGTTTCGCTGCACCTTGAAAAAAAATCCCATCCTCTAGATAGTTTTCTCTCCATGTTAACAAATAAAAAAAAACATTACATTGTCACATCTTAACAGTTATCACTATGAGAAAACAATAAAGAAAGACACAAATTCGTCAATGAATACCAACTCGTTGACATTAACACCACACCTCATTATCTTGATATTCATCAGATCTATTATGCATATGCAATGCCGGGATGTGAAGGCAGGAGAAGAACCTTAGAAGTATAAGGACAAGACGTAGTTTAAGTCATTATAAGTGATTACAAGTAGTTGTAAGTGAGCCTAAGTAATTGTAAGTAATTATAAGTCACTGTAAGGCCATCATAGATATGTGAAAATGTAAGTAGGTATTCTTAATCACAACCCATAACAGAATACATCCCCCCCCCCTCAGACTACAATTACACCATATGGCGCAATACCACGCCAAGACTTTCCCGCCAGGGAACTTAGCGTCGGTCACCCCTCCCTTTCCCCCCCTTCCCCCTACCAGCGCACGCACCTCAGAATTGTTACCAGCCCTTGCTTGTCAATCCCCAATCAGTTAAAATCATCCACCCTTACATTTTTTTTTTTTTTTTACGTCGTTGCCTGTTGCGCCGGTAGGCATCTTCCTGGTGGGGCCTGATGGTCGGCCCAAGGCTTCTTCCAGGTGGGGCCTGATGGTCGGCCCAGCCCGTTCTGGCGCAGGCGAGTGTTTATAGTGGCGCCATCTTGCATTGGCTCATGCTGCCCCCCGGAACTCGTTCTTGATTCGCTTGGACGGCTTCCTCTAGAGTCCGGGTTGATGGGTGGTCTTCAGGACAGCATGTGGGTAGTTTTAAGCCACTCGGCGGTGACTGAAAAATCCGAGTGGTAGCGTGGGGATTCGAACCCGCGTCGTCCATCACGCGGTGAATGTGACCCCAGTACGCTACCAGTTCGGCAACCGCCTACCATTTTCCGCTGCTCCACATGAAATTTCGTGACCTTGCACGTTAAGAAACCGTACCCATATATAAACTACCCTAGTCTTCTCTGCATTTTGAATTAAAACGTGATGGATTATAAATCAGCTACATGGGCCCCTTGTCTGCGCGACGGGGGTGCCCCAGGACTGGTATAAAAACACGGAGTAGCGTTTTCCCGAGCAGACTCGAGGCTCATCCGCTGTGTTTTGCAGGTATGTACGTGGCTCTCCCGCTTTCGCCCCCATTTGTTCCCCCCTACGTGCTCCCCAGTTCAATTACCGTCTCCCCTTTAGCCAATGTGTATCTTAATTACCCTGTAAATGCATTTCTGATCCCAGTAAACGAAATAAGAGACTCGAGGCTCATCCGCTGTGTTTTACAGGTCCGGGCGACCCACTCCCTGCCACACACACACCCCACACACATCTACACGAACCCGTGTATCCATCCCGATGTGTTCTTTTATTTGTTAATCTCAATAATTCTCTTCTTTCCGCGGTAGGAGCTGTAGGAGAGAGCCCTATATGCGTTCTTGGAGCAATACCAGGGGTAGGAACGGGGCGTCGAGTCCCCCTTACAATTCCCTCCTGCACCCCATATTGCGGGAAATATTGTGGGAGTATATAGGCCAGTAATCTGTGCTTCATCTGTAGTGTAAGAAGTGTTAGTGAAATAAGAGGCTGTATGTTTGGTCTTTACGACGGAGATGGTTCTCGTCGTGTATGGGTTTTCCCGGAAATGTAATGTTCCCCCTCTCTGAGTCTCTTTCATACATCATATGTACCTGGTTTTATAATAATTGTACACCCGCACAAGGGTAAAGATTTCGTGGAGAATCCTCAGCCTTATTTTGGTTACCATTGTGAGAGGAGAAAACTAGAAATCAGTCGTGTGTCCATTCGCCCACTCCCGTCAGTTTCGGGTAAATCGTGCCTTCAATGAGGAATTAATTATAAACTGTGTCGTCAGGTATGCCTATGTATTACCTTCTAAACTAAGTCACAGGAATAAATGTAAGTACTCCTATATATAGGCCTTTATTTCTTGTCACTCCCCGTTGTGAGATTTGTCCGGCCGGCTGTGAGTTAAACTAACCATTTACCGCCCCCCGAGCCTGCCCCGCTCACCTCGCTACCCTGCCCAAGGGATCAGAGTCTCGCTCTGGGTCATTTTAATCCCTCATTAAATCCTCAGTCCTTTATATACACATACTCTTAAGGTTCCCAGTGAGCTACCGGTGACATAATTCATCGGTAGATCTCTGGGTGGTGGCAGCAAAACTACCCCCAGGGTGAGTCCAACTTGTTTTCCCCAGATATCCATAGGTGAATTCCCTCTTTTTTTTAACATCATTTAGTGCCCCGAATTTCCGGGCACGACACATACATATCTTATTTATCTTATATTTGTTTTTATACCTCCATATTTATCACCACCACCCTGCATTCACCTCCCGCCACACGCACACGCCGCCTCTTCACCTTCCCAACATTCGCCAGGCAACGCGCGACAGCAGCGTCTGAGCTCCCGTCAAGTTTTATTCCATTCGGTGGCTGCGGCGTTTGATGTCAGGCAATAAACCTTCTGAATATGTAGATTTTTCACACACACACACACACACACACACACACACACACACACACACACACACACACACACACACACCACATCCTGACCCTCACGGGGTCAAGACGTGTCAAATGGCGCTCCCCACAGCAGCCACAGGGTCAGCCTTTTGACCCTTTTTCTTTTTCTTTTTCTTTTCTTTTCCTTGGCTCCCCATTCCCCCAATCCCATTAATTCGAGGAACTCATTACTCTTTAAAACTTTTGTGAAATGTTTTGACATATAGACGTACAGTGAGTGCAGTGTGTTAGTGGTGCAGGAAGAGTAGTGAGAGCTGTGTGTCGCCAACGCCTCGTCATACACCGCGTCCCCGCCGACATCCTGAAGATCCGAATGATACCATTTCGGTCACCCAGCAGCAGGGGAAGGTCAGTTCAGGTGGCAGGAAGTGTGGCAGCCTCGTCACTCAGATTCGGAGCAAGATGACGGCAACTTCATCAACACTGTGAACTTGTTCCCACGGCTACCTACATCAACCAGCCGGGCAGCCCCTACCACCTGTGTCTCGCCGACCCAGGAGCTTAGCACCTCCTTACTAAGCCTGGGTATACCTGAGTGACCCACCCCCATAAACCCATAGACTGCCCACCTGCTCCTCCACCGTCAACTGTCACCTGAACCCAGCGTCTGACCTGTTGATTAACACATGACCTGACCACACCGCCATCTGAAGAGACCGCACCTCCCCCCCCCCCCCCCTCTCGGCACCACCGCACTGCACTCCCCCCCGCCGCCCCTCCTCCCCCACCCCAAGCTCCGTCGCCCCAACCTTCCCACACATATCAGACCCCCGATCCCCGTCCCCCTTCTTTTTGTCCCTGCTCCATTTGCGAAGTTAAATTGTATTTATAATGTGTAAATTTTTAGCTTGACGGCTGCCACAACTAAATAAACCGTTTATTATTATTATTATTATTATTATTATTATTATTACACACACACACACACACACACACACACCACACACACACACACACACACACACACACACACACCGCTCCGGTAGCTCAATCGGTAGAGCGCTGCGCTGCGAGGCTTATCGGCCAAACAGGCAGTGGTTCGAGCCCCGCTCAGTCCGGATTCTTTCCATTGACTAGGAGTGGTTACTGTCCTCCCTTGAGCAAGGGGGATGGGGTGTGTGGTGTGTGAGGTCCTGGCAGTACCCAGAGATCAACGAAATGAGCACTTGCTCTCGTCGGGGGGGTACCTGCTGGCGAAAGCGAGTCCAACTCTTTATTAGGCCGTGGTGAATTACACACACACACACACACACACACACACACACACACACACACGTGGGTCCAGTCTCGCAGTAACTTATGAGCCTATTCTATTCATGTCTCCCTGTCTTATACCCTTTTAACTCTCCCCGTGTCACCTTGGCGCTGAGACACGCTCGCCGCCTTGATCGCCTCGTCAGCGCGTCCTGGCCCGGAGTATAATCATGGAGGTCCCCGAATGATTATGTTGGGACGTTAATTTGATGCTCGTAAGAAAATAAAATGTCAAAGCTTAAAGTAATGACAACACAAATGAACTAGGGTTTAAAGAACAGATATTTGGATGGAAAATATACTTAGATGTTTACATCATAAAAAAAAGTTGCCGTTTACTACTACTACTTTACTATTATAGTCCATCGACTCTTGAGCCCTGTGGGCTGGCCCGGGGAACAGCCCATTGTTTACACATCTAGAGATGACCTGCGCATGGCGATCTGTCTCACTGTTAGTCTGCACGCTATCTATTTATGGTATATATATATATATATATATATATATATATATATATATATATATATATATATATATATATATATATATATATATATATATATATATATATATATATATATATATTCATAATACGGCTGCATGGTGTTATGAAGTGCTTGGGATTTGAGGAAAAAACAACGACTTTGTAAACCTTCAATATGCTCAGGCGATGGTGCCGCACCATTCACCCTTCCGCCACCACGGAAGACTCACGTAGGTCTCACTCTCGCGTCCTGCACAGTAAATACATAAATAAAAGAGATAGAGGGGGAGAGAGGGGGGAGGGGTAGCGAGCTCCTCTGAGGAGTGATGGGGTGATGTGGCAATAGCGCAACTCAGGGGAGCCGTGCCTAAGGGCTCAAGTTAGATTTGATAGACTATACCACAACTATTACGACTACGACTTCCATCACCACCACTACTACGACTTCCATCACCACCACTACTACTATTACTACGACCACTATACTGCTATTACTACTATGACCACTACTACTATTACTGCTACTACTACTAACTAATGCTACAACAACTACCACCACCTTATCATTCATTTCCTCTTCATACCATACCCCTAAAATAAATAAATGAATGGAAAAAATAATGGAAAACAGCTGTCTGTGAAAAAATTGAATAGGCATGAAAGCCACGAACGAAAAAAAAGTGTTTGCGTAAAAACAAAGAATAGGCATAAAATAGAAAATAAATGAAAAGGAAAAAGACAAAGGCAATATAACAACAGGCACACAAAATAATATTAACAACAGTTTCAGAAAGTTGCGAATGTTCCTCCGTCCCTCAAATATTGCCTTTCCCTGGAGGGAAAAAAATATCGAAAAAGGAATATTAAAGAATTTTTTGCCTACGCCCCCCTCCTCCCCCCCCCCCCTCTCTCTCTCTCTCTCTCTCTCTCTCTCTCTCTCTCTCTCTCTCTCTCTCTCTCTCTCTCTCTCCTCCCTTCTCCCTTCACCAGGCAGAAATCTGAGGAGGAGGAGGAGGAGGAGGAGGAGGAAAATACGAGAAAAGAAAAAACGGAGGAAGAGAAGATTTTTTTTTTTAAGATTGCTCCCTCCCTACAGGGGAAGCACGGGTCTTAGCCAATGGCGGCCCGTAGCAGAGTGCCGGCAGACCGACTATATCGGCCGACCGTAGCCTAGCCGACCAAGTCGGTCTGTCGACGGGGACTGGCGTGTCTCTGAGAAAACAGATGTGGTATGGAGCAAATTGTGACGATGAGGATCATGATGATGATGATTAGCATATAAGTTATCTTCTTTATCATCTTTCCTCTTTTATCCTCCTAATCATCCTGCCTTCTTTAGCGTCTTCCTCATCCCATTCCTCTCCTCCTGGTCCTGCTTTCTTCATTAATATTTTCCTTCTTTTTCTGCCCTCCTCCTTCCCTTGTCTTCTTATCATCTTTATCCTTGTCCCTTCCTTTTATTCCTTACTTTCCTTCTCGTCATTCTCCTGGCTTCTTTATCATCTTCCTTTTATTATCCTCCTCCTCCTCTTCCTCCTCCTCGTTCGGTTATGCTTCTGGTCACGAATAAAAAAATACAAAAAAAATCTCCACAGTCCTTCATTGCAATCATCACGGTCTTCTGTTCCTTCGCTTCTCTCGATTCCATTTGTGTTCCGCGGAATACATTCACACCAGACGCGCGGCCTTCGTTTAACCTTTTATATTCGTTCCCCTGGTAGTGTTTTTTCCTTTCCTTTTATTGTTGCCCGCAGCGTAAGAATATCTATTGTACCTTCACTGCATCGTTTCTTTTTCCACTTTTTTTAGTGTTTTAAAGAGGGACAAGATAGATTACACTCATTTTTTTTGGCTAATGATTACTTATTGTTCCCTCATTCACTCTTATCTATTTTGCTTTTCAACCTATGTTTATTCTTTTTGAGGGATGATGTATCTGTTTACTCAATAATTTTCTGTTTGTTGTGCTTTTTCTGTACTCCAGTCTTTGTTTTAATTCCGTGTTATTAGAATTTTTTTTCTGCAGTACCATTTTCATGTTTTTTATTGCGCCCTCTTTTCATTTTTTCGATCTCAACTGTGTTCTTTTTACGTTTATTTTTTATGAACTTTTTTCACTTGTTTAATTTTACTCTTCATTTTTTCTCTTGCAAATGTATGGCTTTTTTTTTGTCTTTTATCTGATGAATATATTTACTGAATACAAAATTGCATCTTTTTTACCTCAATTTATTTTTTTATTTTACTTTTTCATCGGAATTTTTTTATCGTGCCTTCATTCACGCTTTTCTATTTCAGCTGAATGATTGTTTTTACTTTTAAACAGGATAATATACTGATGGAGTTATAGCTTTACCGCTTCTTCACTTAAATTTGCCTTTTATCTGGTGTAGCTACTTAGTATTTTGAGGATAACCAGTGTTTGCTTCTTACATTTTTTTTTTTATTCAAATGCATGTCGTTTTGCTTTTGTTGTAAAAATCAACATAGATCTTAACATCACCTTTTCATCCTAGCCTCGTTTTTTTTTCTGTTGTATATTTAAAATGGATGAATATGAAATTCTCATTCCACGATTTCAATTTTCCCCGTGAACATTTTTTTTTACCTGAGAATATATACGTTTCACTTCCATATCAAACTTCTTCCTCCTGCAAACTAGCTTGCACGTTTTCTTTTTAAAGCAGAATATAAGTACGGCCACTACTCCAACTCCTTTATTTCCTGTGCAATACTCTCACTTTTTGCTTAACAGTCAAGGAATGTACATTGCTACGGACTGGACCTCTTTTTTCTACGCTCCCTTTTATTCCCACGGAATTGTTGGTTGTTGCTGTAGGGTGATAAGGAAAATAATAAAGAAAAGTGTCAATTGTATGAAGCAAAAGGAGGAAGGAAGGAAAGGAGTAAAGCCTGTCAGTTGGTTGTTGTTGTTTTAAGGTCACCGGTGTTAATTATTCAAAGGTAACACAATAATTATTGGAAGCCGAAAGGATTCAGACGAAATTAAATTAAAAGATTATAAAGTACTTTTTGTAGACTTGCATTACTAAGACCACACGAGTTAACTTTTGTGATTTATGTTGTGCTTATCAATGGGAATTAAGAAAAAAGAGAAATTCTTGACTTAATGTTAATATTTTTCGAATCCCAACATCATTAAAACGCATGAGAGTAAACTTTAAAGCTCCGGTGGTCCGTGAAAGCTGCGAACAAAGAGACGACAAACATAAAGGTTGTGCGAGTCATAATAAAAAGATTTACCGAAAATATAACGCACGTGAACTGTTTTGTGGGCTTGGAATATCATGAAGGTCACACGGGAGTACACTTCAAGGCTCCGGCCACCCGTGAAAGCTGGGAACAAACTGATGAAAAATGCAAAGGCTGCGACACCTATACCTGGATATAAAAGCATGCTGTGTTTCGTAAGGATTTATAATATTATTACTAGAATACAGGAGTAGATTCCAAAGTTCTGATCGTCTGTGAAAGCTGTGAATAAACTGATAAAAAATAAAAGGATGTGTGATTTACTTCCGAAGATAACAAAGCAGCAGACAGTGATCTTTTTGTGTGGATTTCGATTATTACTAAGAATCAACAGTAGGGGAGACCGGGGCAAGTTGGCTACAGGGGTAAGTTGGCACACTTGAAATTATTTCACTATTTACCGCTCGACGGCAGCGATACGCACACCAAGTGATCACCGCATTGTTCCCCAGTTGCCAACCAACTGCCATCCTGAGGGGCCGCAGGAGTTGGCTGCTGTGGGGCAAAGTTTGATTTTGAAGGTACATTTTCTTTTGTTTATAATATTTGCTATAACATGTCTCTGTTTATTGGGGGGTACTTCTCAATTCAGCCATATTCTAACTTAGGGTATAAGGACTGTTTACCCTCAATACCGATCACACTAGGTTTCTCAGTATATACTAAAATCGTTGTTAATGACTATTTTCTTAAATGGGGCAAGTTGGCACAATGAAAACGGGGCATGTTGGCTCAGTGTCAACTTGCCTCATATTAGGCTATGCCTGAACTGGTTGCATGCACACACACTCACATAGACTACATTGCTAGGCTGCTTTTGACAGATAGATTGATAAACAAATAGGCTACAATTAATTAATTATTTTCACTTTAATATGATAATTGGTTAGTCTTTTGTTATGATGCTGTGGTATCGGTATTTTCTTTACTGAAAATGTATGTTTTGTGTTAATTTATGACAGAATAGTCTTTAAACTACGCAGTACAGATAATCTGTATCTAAATTTACGGTCATATGCTTGTAAGTTGCTTTTAATAATTATATGATGTGCCAACTTACCCCATAATGTGTGCCAACTTACCCCGTATGCAGGGTAAGTTGGCACATGTTAATGATTTTTTTCTAAAGGATGCTGTACTTATGTTTGGAGAGAAAATATTGTTTGTATTGCATGGAATGTAAGAGGAATGTTTGTATTTTTGACTGAAACTATCAAAGTAACAAAATCCTCTATTGTTTTACTTCCATCAGCGAAAATGTAAAAAGTGTGTCAACTTGCCCCGGTCTCCCCTAGATTCCAGAGTTCTGGTCGCCTATGAAAACTTTAAATAAAATTAAGAAAAAAATAACAGATTGTTTGACTTAGTATTGGATATGGAAAAAAAGCAGCAAATGAGCCATTTTTGAAAGGCTCTAGGATATTACTACAACCAAAGAAAAGTAAATTTCAAAGTTCTGGTCGTCTGTGAAAGCTGCGATTAAACAAAAAGAAAGTAGCATGTGGTCGTATGTGGCTTTTTTTTTTTTTACGTGTTCGCCTATCGCGCCAGTAGACTTTCTTCAGGGGCTTAGCTGGTGGTCGGTCCAAGCCCGTCATGGCGCAGGCAATTTTTATAGAGGCGCCATTTATTCTTGGCTCATGCTGTCCCCGGAACTCATTCTTGATTCTACATATTATTCTAGAGCCCGGGTTGATAGGCGGTCTTCAGGACAGCATGTGGGTAGTCTTACGCCACTCAGCGGTGATTGAAAAATCCCAGGTGATAGCGTGCGGATTCGAACCCGCGTCGTCCGGCACGTGGTGAGTGCGGGGCCCGCACGCTAATCATTCAGCCACCGCCTACCCGCTTATTGCGTGGATTTGAAGTATCATTAATACAAAACGTGGGTAAATTCCAAAGTTCTGGTCATCCGTGAGGGTGGGGCGTAAACAGATGAAAATATAAGGTTGAACACTTATTAAAGATACAATAGCAAAAAAAAAGGCAGCACATGCACTTCCTCGGTCCGTTCTTACCTCCTCGTCTTCCCCCTTGGGGTCCCTCTCTTCCCTCCTTTCATACTCTTGGAATGCATAATTAAGAACATGTAAGAGGTAATTTCCAGCTTGAGGCCACGCCTTAATGATTTGTGAGATGTGATGTAGTAGAGGGAAAAAGAAACATGCATCTTATTTTATGGTTGTCAATACGGAAATACATGTTTCTAGGAGCAGATTAGAGCATATTAGGGTTAAATTGAAAAGCTTTCTTCTCCCGTTCATGCTGCAAGTAAACGGAAAGCGAAACCTAAGGTAAAAAAAAGTGCAATGTTAAAATTTAGAGAATTAAAATATCATTTATAAACATTAGAGTGAAACTGAAATCGCAGTCTTTGCCTAATCAAGAGATGGACGTTAAGTGAATGTAAAGGCTGTGCTAATAATATAAAAATAAAAACAGTGTGTAAACATTTAAGGAATTAGATTACACTATTCAGACCGCCTCAGCATTTTTATTTCGAGTACAGTCAACAGAGAGAACAAAGAAGTTGCTATTGTGAGTTGACCTCCTCGACTCTGGCCGTTTTAATCTGTTTTTGTTGACGTGTTTGTCCCTCACGTCTTCCTTTACACAGTCCATCCTCCTTTTCTCCTCGGTCTCCCTCTCTTCCTCCTATCCTGTACTTGCATTTTTTTTTTTGTTACGTCGCGGCCTATTGCGCCGTTAGGCTTCTTCCTGGTGGGGCCTGATGGTCGGCCCAAGGATTCTTCCCGGTGGGGCCTGATGGTCGGCCCAGCCCGTTCTGGCGCAGGGGAGTGTTTATAGTGGCGCCATCTTGTATTGGCTCATGCTGCCCTCCCGGAGCTCATCTTTGATCCTATAATATAGAGTCCGGGTTGATAGGTGGTCTTCTGGACAGTATGTGGGTAGTTTTAAGCCACTCGGCGGCGGCGGAAAAATCCCAGCTTGGTGGCACCGGACGGGGATTGAGCTCGCGTCTCCTGAACGCGGCGCCGTCACTCTGTCGACCCAGCCACCGCCTCCCCAACTCTCGTCTTCCCATACACTTCTCTTTACATAATCTACCCACATCTTCTTCGATCTCCCTCTCTTCCTTTTGTACCCTGTTCTTATGGTCTCAGTACTCGTCTTCCCACACGCTCCTATCTACATACTCTAGCAATCTCTTCCTGTCCCCTTTCCTCCTTATACTTTTCACTTTCCTTCTCATTACTCAGCTTCCTGTAAATTTATCTTCTCTTCACATAATAATGATAATCACCTCTCCCTCGCTCTCTTTCTCTTCCTTTTACACTCTTTACTTCCGTCCTCATTACTTCGCTTCCCACACATCCTCTTTTCTTCTAATAACGTGTCTGTAATTCTTCACATGGGCGCTAATTTGATGCTCCGGTCGCCTTTAGCAGCTACGAGGCAAGATTTGTGAGAGCAGGGACTGTGCTACTTATTACTACACCGTACATTATAAGGGAGGCAACTCTTTTTTTTTTTTTTTTGGGGGAGTATTTGTAGCGGCAGCTTAGGCCGCTACAGAGAAAACCAAACATTTATATTTGTATGTTTTCTAGACAGCATATGTTATAATAGCTGGTACGTATAAAGCCGTGTGATTCCGTTAAGGCATTCTTGGTAGGTTCAATGAAGCAACTGATAACCTGGTGGTGACTCCATTGACAAGCGAATTTATTTCCTAGAATATACATGTTTTTACGAACGGCGATTGATTATTTACAGAAGTTCATATGCGCTAATATTTACAGTAATGGCTCTATGGTGATGTAGTTTCAGTATGTTAATGTTTGTAATAATAGGAGTGATTATATACGTATATTTACATGTAGTGACTTGCAGTCTTATAAATATAAAGACAAGATATTACAGTGTTATGAGAGTGGAAGAAGAGAAAGAGGACAAGGTGAGCTACAGGGTATGGCCCATGTTCATGTGCTAAAAGGTGCGAGTAGAGGGACGCTTAAAAGAAGAAGAGTTGTGCTACTGATGAATGATGGAAAAAAAGAAGTAAATAAAGAATAAAAAGGAAAATAAAAGAACACAAGAAAATAAGAGTGTGTGTATTTTCTTAAGGACTGAATATAGTAAAATTAATTTACAGCTGTGTTGCTGGCTTTCAGGTGCAAATATGAGGATGCAAAACAAAATAATAATACTTAAAATTTTAATGATTAAGAAAAGGAGTCAGAAATGTGTTTCCTGTGCATTTATGTTTACAACAAACGAGGCAGACGTGACATAAAAATAAGAGATAAACGCAAGAAGATATAAAAAAAATAACAAAAAAGATCCAAAAAAAACCGATATGGACTGTTCCCACAAATATTAAAGTTAAATGAAGGTCGATTTTTAAGCCCAGATCGCTCATTAAACCGATGAATGACGTAACGACTGGCTACATATTATCTACAGTAAAAAAAATTACAACGCATGTACTTTATGGTTTATGAATCAACGGCCTTCCGCGACAACTGAGGAGATCTGTATGCAGCTGAGGCGTTGCTGCATTAACTAAGGACACCAAGACAACTACATAATTATATGGAAAAAAATGGGAAAAAAAGTGAAAGGATTAGACACTGAAAAAAAGCGAGAAAACAACTGAGTAGTAACAAAACTTGAGATCCTGAAACTTATTCCTGCAGACATGAAAAAAGGATACTAATGGAACTACGTAAGCAATAAGACAGAAAAATATATAAAAACACAGTGAAAGAGGATTAGACACACACGCAAAAAAAAATAAAAAATGTACGAGAAAAAAAAGAGAAAAGTAACAACTCACACAGTAACAGTTAAGAAACCACTACTTATTAATAGAGCCATGAAATAAGAAGCTTATACTTCTGGCTAAAGCAATAAAAGCGTCAGGCCGTTGATAACACCAGCCCGAGACTAACACCCCAAAGCTACTCGTGTTCCGCCAAGGCTGTGAGAGTCAGGAGGCGGGAGAAAGGAACAGCTGTGCTTCCTCTACCATTAGGATTATTCAAAGAAGAACGTGACGTGCACGTTGCTGCTTAATGGTAATGAGCTAGGGAGAGAAAATACACCATATAAAGTTAATTTCCAAGGTCTTGAGGTCTTGAAGCACTGAATAATAGGACCATGACTTAAATGTCGATGCCTGTTGAGTTTTTTTTTTTTTTTTTTTTTTTTTTTTTTTACAGCAAAGGGAAAAAAACAAAAAACAAAAAACAAAAAAAACTGAGAAGGTTGTAAGGCTAATTATAATAGATGTAAGGAGAGGACGGCCTGCACGTATCACCTCCCTCTGCCGCCTCTACTATTCTGTTATTTGAAGGAGAACTAGACGTGTGAATTGTGGCTCAAATAATGAGCTTAGGACAGTAAATACAAGAAACAAACTTAATTTCCGAGGCCTTGAGGTTTGCAGAGGGTGTGAGAGAGTTGCGTGAGGCGGAAAGAAGAGAAGGCTGTGCTACATACCTCTGTCACTGTGGTTATTACAGGTGAAGGGGACGTACCTCTGATCGTCTGGAAATGGAAAAATACACGAAAGTTACTATATGAAATGTGGTGGTCAGTCAGGCTTCAAAGTGGGTTAAGTAGGGGGAAGGGAAGAAAAATGTGCTATATAACATTGAAGGCGTTAAAGACGAACTAGAGGTATCTTGTAGCTGAAATCAATAATAACACAAAAGAATTTCAAATATCTGGAAAAATTTAAATACAGTAAGGTGGAAGTCAAGAAAAAGCTGTGCCTGTATAAGTAATAAAGAAGAACTTGAGGTAACTCGTGCATGCCTTTATCTACTGACAACACAAAAGTCACACAGACGGACAGAGTCTGGTGTCTGTTTAGGACGAGAGGTTGTTGCGTGAGGTGGAAGGAAAGAAAAAAGTATGCTACGTAACACAATCAACTTCAAAGATGAGATAGACGCAAGCGGCGACATTATAAATTACTATCAACAAAGTAGTTACCATCAAAAGTATAACGCTCTATTTAGGTGTTAAGTGCGTGAGGTAGAGGGAAAAAACTATGATTAGTAACATCATCAACGTCGAAGATGAGCTTCACGTAATCTCTAACTTTATAAATCATGTTCTAGTTTTTGCTTCTGCTTTCCACCTCGTTTGCTATAAAAAAAAGGTCAATGTCAAAAGTCTGAGTGTGTGCAGAATTTGAGATAAAGCGAATTGCGTGAGGTTAAAGAAAGAAAAGTTACAATGGTGCTTACCTCCATCATAAACTAAGGTAAATTTAACATAGCTTAAAGCTTGTGGCTTAAATATAAAGGCAACAATACATCAACAAGACGAAAAAAGTCAATCTCCGTGAGTCATTTTTTTTCCTTGAGCTGCCTCCTTTACTGTAAAAAAAAGTTTAGTGATACGCAAAGACTAAGTACCTGGGGTCTTTCCCATCCGTTTCTCTGTAGGGGGCAGCACTGAACGTCACGGCCACTCTGTCTGGATGGAGCAAAGGTTGGTATTGTTAAACGCTTCCACCTCCCCCATCATCTACTTCCAAAGGCCAAAAAGGAGATCAACCGTATTTTAACGACTGTGTTTCTAGGTTCATGGTGGTCAGTCTACCAACAGGGTCATAAAACTACCCAAGGAAATGACCCAAACTCTCATGAAAGCCTCGTCAAATATGTGAGATTGGGCACAAGAATGTTTAAAAATATGGCCCAAAGTCCCTTGCCAGACAGACGGGCCGGTAAGTACCAGCAGCATGTGCACCTCCGTGGTCTAGTGGTAAGCGTGCCTGGCTACCATTCCACGGGCCCGGGTTCGAATCCCGGCCCGGGCAGTCGGAGTGCAGCTCACCCAGATGTCCATCCTGCCTTTCGGGTTGGTCGATAAATGGGTACATGGGAAACCTGGGAAGGGTAAACTATGGCAATCCCGGATTTCACACTGGCCCGTGCCCCGGGTAACTGTTTGTTCCCTACCAGAGGCTCAAAGGGCCAACGGATCGGAGATGAGCACCGCAGCCACGCGCAGCTATAAGATATGCACCCACCTTTACCTTTACCTATCTGTCATAGCCATTAAATTAGTGACACCAGAATAAAGAAGGGTCAGTTTCCGAGGCCTTGTGAACTGCCAAGATTTTGAATCAGTTGGGAGGCAATAGAAAAGTAAAAGGTAAAAAAAGGTTTGGCCCCCTAACTGTTAAGTTTTAAATTCGTAACACCAGAATAAAGGAGAGTCAATTTCCAAGGCGTCGTGAGCTGCCAGGGTTGTGAGTACGTTGTGAGGAGGAGGGAGAGGGAGTGGGCTACCTGTGCCAGCCTCGCCTCCTGTGGTTGTTAAGAGGAGGCGGGAGAGCCAGACGCGGCCGGTGTATTAATGGCCGCGGAATATTAATGAGGAAACACTGACTGACTAAATGACAACAGAAGTTCCGATGTCAGGATGTGTTGCTAAAGTACGATGTGAAAGAGAAGATTGTGTGCCCTGTCCGGCTAAGCTTGTAAAAATACTTAATATGAATAAAAATAAGGAAACACGAGCTGATTAACTTTAAGTCGGGGTTGTCAGAAAGAATAATGAAGTACAGTGTGAAAATGAAGCTTGTCAAATGTACTGCTGAGAGGAAAAATGGTTACAGTATTAAAAGAGTAAAATTCATATTCTGCTCGCCTAGAAAAAAGTATAGATTACCATTTCATAATAACGAGTGTGTGTTCCTGCTGGCAAAGTCGAGGAAATGTTAATAAGAGAAAATGTTTGTTTGTTTTTTCTTTTGTTTTTTACAACAAAGGAGGCAGCTCAAGGGCACAAAAAATAAAGAAAACAATAATAATAAAAAAAAAGCCCGCTACTCGCTGCTCCCAAAAAGAATTAAAAGAGGTGGCCGAAAGGAAGATCAATTTCTGAAGGAGAGGTGTCCTGATACCCTCCTCTTGAAAGAGTTCAAGTCGAAGGCAGGAGGAAATACAGATGAAGGAAGATTGTTCCAGAGTTTACCAGCGTGAGGGATGAATGAGTGAAGATGCTGGTTAACTCCTGCATAAGGGGTTTGGACAGTGTAGGGATGAGCATGAGTAGAAAGTCGTGTGCAGCGGGGCCGCGGGAGGGGGGGAGGCATGCAGTTAGCAAGTTCAGAAGAGCAGTCAGCGTGGAAATATCGATAGAAGATAGAAAGAGAGGCAACATCGCGGCGGAATTTAAGAGGTAGAAGACTATCAGTAGGAGGAGGAGAGCTGATGAGACGAAGAGCCTTAGACTCCACTCTGTCCAGAAGAGCTGTGTGAGTGGAGCCCCCCCACACGTGAGATGCATACTCCATACGAGGGCGGACAAGGCCCCTGTATATGGATAGCAACTGCGCGGGGGAGAAGAACTGGCGGAGACGATACAGAACGCCCAACCTCGAGGAAGCTGATTTAGCAAGAGAGGAGATATGAAGTTTCTAGTTGAAATTTTGAGTTAAGGATAGACCGAGGATGTTTAGTGTTGAAGAAGGTGACAGCTGAGTGTTGTCGAAGAATAGGGGATAGATAACGGCGCTTAAAGTGTTCGGGCGTCAGAACATTAATTACCACCCCGAGGACTGCGTGTGTCACGACTCTGTTCCCCGCTGGTAATGGTTGAAAAGGGAAGTACACGCAGGGAAAATACTGTCTTGTAATTGTATTCATGGCGCCAGAAGATTAATGCCAACGCAGAAAAGGAAATCTGAATAGTCCGTCCGTTCGTAAATGTTATATTTTATTGGTGCAGTTGGAGGCAGACGCTGAGCTGCGCGTGACCTCACTGCACATCTCCGTTTCATTAACCTTTGAATCTGGGGTTTGTAAAAAAAAACTCTTACCCAGGAACACAGAATAAGTGGTATCCGGGTTACCACGGTTCACCTTCGCAGGTTTCCCCAGGTGCCCATTCATGGACCAGTCCAAGAGTGAGGATAACCAGCCGAGTGAATTAGGCGACAACTGCCGTGGGTTGGGATATAACCCGTGTACGTGAATTCGTGGGAAGGTGTTTCGTGCTACCAAGCTAATAATACTTATTGATAATAAGACAGGAAATTTAATATTAATAAGTCAATTATATGTTTCTTACCTAAAAAGGATGTATTTTTCATAACTGTGGATTATGAAGGGTAGTTTGATATCAAAATAAGGTGAGGTGCTTGCCGGTAAAAATAGTTATGGTATAAGCGAGCAGATTAAAAAAGTTAAGGAAATGTTTCCTGGTAAATTCGACTTAACTTTCGCTATGGCATATAACAAGACTTTTTTTTAACTTTTTTCTTTATAGGACAAGGTTTTATCTTTGTGTTGTGTAAATTAATTAGAAACGCCAGGTTTGTGGTGTATAATAACAGTGGCGTATTTTATGTTTGTTGGTAAAATATCATGGGAAAGTAACATTTAAAAAAAAGATATAAAAAAAAAACTTTACAGGTTGAGTGGCCGTAAAAACCTGCCAGACACAATTAGGTGGATAAAACGTTGGCGGTTCTGTACCGCTGGGAAGCAACACCACAAAACAACAGTAGAAACAATAAACTCCACAGATTAAGAGACAGTAGCTAAAAATTGCCAGGCACTAAAAAAATAGACATCACAGCGAATCAAGAGTGATCGTAAAGAACCGACGGAAACAATTAGTCTGTAAAACACTCGCTGGCGGTGTTTGTGTGGCGCCGACACCGAGAAAACAAACAGACTTTACGCTTTTTACACGTTAAGAGCGGCCGTAAAGTGCCGCCAGTGGTTAAAGGTTTGCCGGGGAAATTAGGTCCGAAGGTAACATCCGTAAAACACAGTACTTCTGAACGGCAAATAAACAAATAAACAAGAAACAATCAAACAATGGGTAAATAAAGACCCTAAATAAAAAATAAATGAATATGCAATAAAAAAAATATACAGAACTAAATAATGACAAAACTAAAAACAATAAAGAAAACGGCAAATAAAGATAATGTTTTGAGCGAACGTGTGATAATTCCTTAGTCAATTATTAATGCAGAGATGCTGAAAAAAATACAAACGAATAAAATAAAGAAATCAAATAAACATAAAAGAAACAATCAAACCGGGAATTTAGATGATGTTTAAAGGGAACATGTGTGATAACACCTAAGACAATTATTTATGAAGTGATGAGCAAAAAAAAGGGATTGAGTAAAAAAAGACAAACGTACATATTAAAGAAAACATTTAAAGAGCAAGGCTAATTCAGTACAATACGCTTTTAAAAGTTTATGAAAGTGGGCGTAACACAAGATGATTTGCTTCTGCGTCTGCACCATACACACACACACACACACACACACACGCTCGCCAAACACAGAGAAGAGGGAAAAAAAAGGAAAAAAGAAAATATGTACACCGGGTTGTTATAGTGTTAACATAGAGGACTTTCTTTGTCTCAAGTGGCCTTTTTTCAGTGGGCTTTTTTTGTTTTCAGTGGGCTTTTTTTGTTTTCAGTGGGCTTGTTTGTTTTCAGTGGGCTTTTTTTGTTTTCAGTGGGCTTTTTTGTTTTCAGTGGGCTTTTTTTGTTTTCAGTGGGCTTTTTTGTTTTCAGTGGGCTTGATGTTTTCAGTGGGCTGTTTGTTTTCAGTGGGCTTTTTTGTTTTCAGTGGGCTTTTGTTTTCAGTGGGCTTTTTTTGTTTTCAGTGGGCTTTTTTTGTTTTCAGTGGGCTTTTTCTGTTTTCAGTGGGCTTTTATTGTTTTCAGTGGGCTTTTTGTTTTCAGTGGGCTTTTTATTTTCAGTGGGCTTTTTGTTTTAAGTGGGCTTTTTTTTGTTTTCAATGGGCTTTTTTTGTTTTCAATGGGCTTTTTATTTTAAGTGGGCTTTTTTTGTTTTCAATGGGCTTTTTTGTTTTAAATGGGCTTTTTGTTTTCAGTGGGCTTTTTGTTTTCAGTGGGCTTTTTGTTTTCAGTGGGCTTTTTGTTTTCAGTGGGCTTTTTGTTTTAAGTGGGCTTTTTTGTTTTCAATGGGCTTTTTTGTTTTCAGTTCGCTTTTCGTTTTCAGTGGGCTTTTTGTTTTAATTGGGCTTTATTTGTTTTCAATGGGCTTATTTTTTTAATGGGCTTTTTTTGTTTTCAGTGTGCTTTTTTGTTTCCAGTGGGCTTTTTTCAGTAGGTTTTATTGTTTTCAATAGGCTTTTTGTTTTGAATGAGCTGTTTGTTTTCAGTGCTTTTTTATTTCAGTGGGCCTTATGTTTCAGTGGGCTTTTAGTTTTCAGTGGGCTTTTTGTTTTCAGTGGGCTGTTTGTTTTCAGTGGGCTTTTTGTTTTCAGTGAGCTTTTTGTTTTCAGTGGGCTTTTTGTTTTAATTTTTTTTTGTTTTCAGTGGGCTTTTTGTTTTCATTGGGCTTTTTTTTTCAGTGGCTTTTGTTTAAGTGGGCATTTTGTTTTCAATGGGCATTTTTGTTTTCAGTGGGCATTTCGTTTTCAGTGGGCTTTTTGTTTTAATTGGGCTTTATATGTTTTCAATTTTTTTTTTTTAGTGGGTTTTTTTTGTTTTCAGTGGGCTTTTTTGTTTTCAGTAAACTTCTTGTTTTCAGTGGGCTTTTTTGTTTTCAGTGAGCTTCTTGTTTTCAGTGGGATTTTTGTTTTCAGTGAGCTTCTTGTTTTCAGTGGGCTTTTATTTGTTTTGAATGGGCTTTTTTTTCAGTGGGCATTTTTTGTTGTCAGTGGACTTTTTTTCAGTGGTCTTTTTTTGTTTTCAATGGGCTTTTTTTTGTTTTCAGGGGGCTTTTTTTATTCTCAGTGGATTTTGTTACCAGTGGGCTTTTTGTTTCAGTGGGCTTTTGTTTGTTTCAGTGGGCCTTTTGTTTCAGCTTTTTTTGCTTTCATTGCTTTTTTTTCAACAGGCTTTTATTGTTTTCAATGGGCTTTTGTTTTCAATGAGCTGTCTGTTTTCAGTGGGCTTTTTGTTTTCAGTGGGCCTTATGTTTTCAGTGGGCTTTTAGTTTTCAGTGGGCTTTTTGTTTTCAGTGGGCTTTTTGTTTTAAGTGGGCTGTTTTTTTTCTGTTGGCTTTTTGTTTTCAGTGGGGTTTTGTTTTCAGTGGGCTTTTGTTTTAAGTGGTCTTTTTTTGTTTTCAATGGGCTTTTTTTGTTTTCAGTGGCTTTTGTTTTCAGTGGCTTTTGTTTTATGGGCTTTTTTGTTTTCAATAGGCTTTTTGTTTTCAGTGTTTTTTCAGTGGGCTTTTGTTTTCAGTGGTCTTAATGTTTTCAGTAGGCTTTTCTTGTTTTCAGTGGGCTTTTTGTTTTCAATGGGCTTTTTTTGTTTTCAGTGGGCTTTTTTTGTTGTCACTGGACTTTTTTTGTTTTCAGTGTTTCTTTTTTGTTTTCAGTGGGCATTTTTTGTTTACAGTGGACTTTTTTGTTTTCAGTGGGCCTTTTGTTTTCAGTGTGCTTTTTTGTTTTCAATGGGCTTTTTTTTTGTTTTCAGTGGGCTTTTTTTTCAGTGTAATTTTTTGTTTTTAGTGGGCTTTTTTGTTTTCATTGGGTTTTTTTCTTCAGCGGGCCTTTTGTTTTCAGTAGGCTTTTTTGCTTTCATTGGGCTTTTTTGCTTTCATTGGGCTTTTTTTGTTTTCAGTGGGCTTTTTTTTGTTTTCAGTGGCCTTTTTTTGTTTTCAGTGGACTCTCTTGTTGTCGGTGGGCTTTTTGTTTTCAGTGGGCTTTTTTTTTGTTTTCAGTGGCCTTTTTTTGTTTTCAGTGGACTCTCTTGTTTTCAGGGGGATTTTTGTTTTCAGTGGGCTTTTTTGTTTTCAGTGGATTTTTGTTTTCAGTGGGCTTTTTGTTTTCAGGGGGCTTTTTTGTTTTCAGTGGACTCCTTTAAAAACAGTGGGATTTTTGTTTTCAGTGGGCTTTTTTTTCAGTGGGCTTTTTTGTTTTCAGAGGACTTTTTCGTTTTCAGTAGACTTTTTTTATTTTTAGTGGACTCTAGCTTTTGTTTTCAGTGGGATTTTTGTTTTCAGTGGTCTTTTTTTGTTTTCAGTGGACTCTAACTTTTGTTTTCAGTGGGATTTTTGTTTTCAGTGGACTCTTTTGTTTTCAGTGAGGTTCTTGTTTTCAGTGAGATTTTTGTTTTCAGTGAGCTTCTTGTTTTCAGTGGCATTTTTTTTTCAGTGGGCTTTTTTGTTTTCAGTGGGCTTTTTTGTTTTCAGTAAACTTCTTGTTTTCAGTGGGATTTTTGTTTTCAGTGAGCTTCTTGTTTTCAGTGGGATTTTTGTTTTCAGTGGGCTTTTTTGTTTTCAGTAGGATTTTTGTTTTGAGTGAGCTTCTTGTTTTCAGTGAGCTTCTTGTTTTCAGTGGGCTTTTTTGATGTTTTTGTTTTGTTTTTTTTTTAGGCTTTTTTTTTTCAGTTTTTTTGCAGTGAGCTTCTTTTCAGTGAGCTTTTGTTGTTTCAGTGAGGATTTTGTTTTCAGTGAGTTTCTTGTTTTCAGTGGGATTTTTGTTTTCAGTAGGCTTTTTTGTTTTCAGTGGGATTTTTGTTTTCAGTGGGCTTTTTTGTTTTCAGTGGGATTTTTGTTTTCAGTGGGATTTTTGTTTTCAGTGAGCTTCTTGTTTTCAGTGGGATTTTTATTTTCAGTGGGCTTTTTGTTTTAAGTGGGCTTTTTTTTGTTTTCAATGGGCCTTTTTTGTTTTCAGTGGGCTTTTTGTTTTAAGTGGGCTTTTTTTGTTTTCAATGGGCTTTTTGTTTTCAGTGAGCTTTTTGTTTTCAGTGGGCTTTTTGTTTTCAGTGGGCTTTTTGTTTTCAGTGGGCTTTTTGTTTTCAGTGGGCTTTTTTTGTTTTCAATGGGCTTTTTTGTTTTCAGTGGGCTTTTCGTTTTCAGTGGACTTTTTGTTTTAATTGGGCTTTATTTGTTTTCAATGGGCTTTTTTAGTGGGCTTTTTTTGTTTTCAGTGTGCTTTTTTTGTTTTCAGTGGGCTTTTTTAGTGGGCTTTTTTTGTTTTCAGTGTGCTTTTTTTGTTTTCAGTGGGCTTTTTTGTTTTCAGTGGGCTTTTTTGCTTTCAGTGGGCTTTTTTTGTTTTCAGTGTTTTTTTTGTTTTCAGTGGGCTTTTATTTGTTTTGAATGGGCTTTTTTTGTTTTCAGTGGGCTTTTTTTGTTGTCAGTGGACTTTTTTTCAGTGGGCTTTTTTTGTTTACAGTGGATTTTTTTGTTTTCAGTGGGCCTTTTGTTTTCAGTGTGCTTTTTTGTTTTCAATGGGCTTTTTTTTTGTTTTCAGGGGGCTTTTTTATTTTCAGTGGAATTTTTTGTTTTCAGTGGGCTTTTTGTTTTCAGTGGGCTTTTTTGTTTTCAGTGGGCCTTTTGTTTTCAGTAGGCTTTTTTGCTTTCATTGGGCTTTTTTTTTCAGTAGGTTTTTTATTGTTTTCAATGGGCTTTTTTGTTTTGAATGAGCTGTTTGTTTTCAGTGGGCTTTTTATTTTCAGTGGGCCTTATGTTTTCAGTGGGCTTTTAGTTTTCAGTGGGCTTTTTGTTTTCAGTGGGCTGTTTGTTTTCAGTGGGCTTTTTGTTTTCAGTGGGCTTTTTGTTTTCAGTGGGCTTTTTGTTTTAATTTTTTTTTGTTTTCAATGGGCTTTTTTGTTTTCAGTGGGCTTTTTGTTTACAGTGGGCTTTTTGTTTTAAGTGGGCATTTTTGTTTTCAATGGGCTTTTTTGTTTTCAGTGGGCTTTTCGTTTTCAGTGGGCTTTTTGTTTTAATTGGGCTTTATATGTTTTCAATTTTTTTTTTTAGTGGGTTTTTTTTGTTTTCAGTGGGCTTTTTTGTTTTCAGTGGGCTTTTTTTGTTTTCAGTGGGCTTTTTTGTTTTCAGTGGGCTTTTTTTGTTTCTAGTGGGCTTTTTTGTTTTCAGTGGGCTTTTATTTGTTTTGAATGGGCTTTTTTTTCAGTGGGCATTTTTTGTTGTCAGTGGACTTTTTTTCAGTGGTCTTTTTTTGTTTTCAATGGGCTTTTTTTTGTTTTCAGGGGGCTTTTTTTATTCTCAGTGGATTTTGTTACCAGTGGGCTTTTTGTTTTCAGTGGGCTTTTTTGTTTTCAGTGGGCCTTTTGTTTTCAGTAGGCTTTTTTGCTTTCATTGGGCTTTTTTTTCAACGGGCTTTTTATTGTTTTCAATGGGCTTTTTTGTTTTCAATGAGCTGTCTGTTTTCAGTGGGCTTTTTGTTTTCAGTGGGCCTTATGTTTTCAGTGGGCTTTTAGTTTTCAGTGGGCTTTTTGTTTTCAGTGGGCTTTTTGTTTTCAGTGGGCTGTTTGTTTTCAGTGGGCTTTTAGTTTTCAGTGGGCTTTTTGTTTTCAGTGGGCTTTTTGTTTTAAGTGGGCTTTTTTTGTTTTCAATGGGCTTTTTTGTTTTCAGTGGGCTTTTTGTTTTCAGTGGGCTTTTGTTTTAAGTGGGCTTTTTTTGTTTTCAATGGGCTTTTTTTGTTTTCAGTGTTTTTTCAGTGGGCTTTTTTGTTTTCAGTGGTCTTAATGTTTTCAGTGGGCTTTTCTTGTTTTCAGTGGGCTTTTTTTGTTTTCAATGGGCTTTTTTTGTTTTCAGTGGGCTTTTTTTGTCGTCACTGGACTTTTTTTGTTTTCAGTGTTTCTTTTTTGTTTTCAGTGGGCATTTTTTGTTTACAGTGGACTTTTTTGTTTTCAGTGGGCCTTTTGTTTTCAGTGTGCTTTTTTGTTTTCAATGGGCTTTTTTTTTGTTTTCAGTGGGCTTTTTTTTCAGTGTAATTTTTTGTTTTTAGTGGGCTTTTTTGTTTTCATTGGGTTTTTTTCTTCAGCGGGCCTTTTGTTTTCAGTAGGCTTTTTTGCTTTCATTGGGCTTTTTTGCTTTCATTGGGCTTTTTTTGTTTTCAGTGGGCTTTTTTTTGTTTTCAGTGGCCTTTTTTTGTTTTCAGTGGACTCTCTTGTTGTCGGTGGGCTTTTTGTTTTCAGTGGGCTTTTTTTTTGTTTTCAGTGGCCTTTTTTTGTTTTCAGTGGACTCTCTTGTTTTCAGGGGGATTTTTGTTTTCAGTGGGCTTTTTTGTTTTCAGTGGATTTTTGTTTTCAGTGGGCTTTTTGTTTTCAGGGGGCTTTTTTGTTTTCAGTGGACTCCTTTAAAAACAGTGGGATTTTTGTTTTCAGTGGGCTTTTTTTTCAGTGGGCTTTTTTGTTTTCAGAGGACTTTTTCGTTTTCAGTAGACTTTTTTATTTTTAGTGGACTCTAGCTTTTGTTTTCAGTGGGATTTTTGTTTTCAGTGGTCTTTTTTTGTTTTCAGTGGACTCTTTTGTTTTCAGTGAGCTTCTTGTTTTAAGTGGTATTTTTGTTTTCAGTGGGCTTTTTTGTTTTCAGTGGGATTTTTGTTTTCAGTGAGCTTCTTGTTTTCAGTGGGCTTTTTTGTTTTCAGTGAGCTTTTTGTTTTCAGTGGGATTTTTTGTTTTCAGTGGGATTTTTGTATTCAGTGGGCTTCTTGTTTTCAGTGGGATTTTTTGTTTTCAGTGAGCTTCTTGTTTTCATTGGGATTTTTGTTTTCAGTGGGCTTTTTTGTTTTCAGTAGGATTTTTGTTTTGAGTGAGCTTCTTGTTTTCAGTGAGCTTCTTGTTTTCAGTGGGCTTTTTTGTTTTCAGTGGGCTTTTTTGTTTTCAGTGGGCTTTTTTGTTTTCAGTGGGCTTTTTTGTTTTCAGTGGGCTTTTTTGTTTTCAGTGAGCTTTTTTGTTTTCAGTGAGCTTCTTGTTTTCAGTGGCATTTTTGTTTTCCGTGGGTTTTTTTGTTTTCAGTCAGCTTTTTTGTTTTCAGTGAGCTTCTTGTTTTCAGTGGACTCTTTTGTTTTCAGTGGAATTTTTGTTTTCAGTGAGCTTCCTGTTTTCAGTGGCATTTTTGTTTTCAGTGGGCTTTTTTGTTTTCAGTGGGCTTTTTATTTTCAGTGGGCTGTTTGTTTTCAGTGGGCTTTTTGTTTCAGTAGGCTTTTTTTGTTTTCAGTGGGATTTTTTGTTTTCAGTGAGCTTTTTTGTTTTCAGTGAGCTTCTTGTTTTCAGTGGGATTTTTGTTTTCAGTGAGCTTCTTGTTGTCAGTGGACTTTTTTGTTTTCAGTGGGATTTTTGTTTTCAGTGAGCTTCTTGTTTTCAGTGGGCTTTTTTGTTTTCAGTGGGCTTTTTTGTTTTCAGTGGGCTTTTTTGTTTTCAGTGAGCTTTTTTGTTTTCAGTGGGCTTTTTTGTTTTCAGTGGGCTTTTTTGTTTTCAGTGGGCTTTTTTGTTTTCAGTGAGCTTTTTTGTTTTCAGTGAGCTTCCTGTTTTCAGTGGGCTTTTTTGTTTTCAGTGGGCTTTTTTGTTTTTAATGGGCTTTTTTGTTTTCAATTTTTTTTTTGTTTTCAATGGGCTTTTTTGTTTTTAGTGGGCTTTTTTGTTTTCAATGGGCTTTTTTGTTTTCAGTGAGCCTTTTGTTTCCAGTGAGCTTTTTTGTTTTCAGTGAGCCTTTTGTTTTCAGTGGGATTTTTGTTTTCAGTGAGATTTTTTGTTTTCAGTGAGCCTTTTGTTTTCAGTGAGCTTTTTTGTTTTCAGTGAGCTTTTTTTGTTTTCAGTGGGATTTTTGTTTTCAGTGAGCCTTTTGTTTTCAGTGAGCTTTTTTGTTTTCAGTGAGCTTTTTTGTTTTCAGTGAGCCTTTTGTTTTCAGTGAGATTTTTTGTTTTCAGTGAGCCTTTTGTTTTCAGTGGGATTTTTGTTTTCAGTGAGCTTCTTGTTTTCAGTGAGCCTTTTGTTTTCAGTGAGCTTTTTTGTTTTCGGTGAGCCTTTTGTTTTCAGTGGGATTTTTGTTTTCAGTGACCTTGTTTTCAGTGGGCTTCTTGTTTTCAGTGGGCTTTCTTGTTTTCAGTGGGCTTTTTGTATACAATGGATTTTCTTGTTTTCAGTGGGCTTCTTGTTTTCAGTTTTTTTGTGTGTGTGTTTTTAATGGGCTTTTTTTTTTGCTTTCATTTATTTTTTTCCCTTGAGCTGCCTCCTTTACCATCACGGGTGGAGTTGACAGCAAATGAACAGCCAAGGTGAGAGAGGAACCGGACAGCGGACCTGTTTGAGATCGGTGGTCTGCACCTTCTTAATGTGTGTGTGTGTGTGTTTGTGGGGGGGGGGGTAACCCGTTGATATTCTTTTTATAAGCAATGGGGCTAATTACGGCGCTGAATGTTTGTCAGAAAAATGGTGCCAGAAAAATATGACGGAAAGAAATCACTATGAACAAAAAGTTTGGAGTTGGTGAAGATCTCCGAAAAACAGCATCAAAGAGCGTTTCCTGTGTAGAATACAGATAAAAAGACCAAGATTATAATGGAACGTTTTGGAAGAGCTCTTTACCCCAAACAAACGAACAAACAAACGAACCTTTGAACTCTGTGAACAAAAGTTTGAAGTTAGTGAGAGTTTATATGATAAGCTTAAAAGTGATGCCCTTTTAATATGTGGAAAAAGATAAGACGAAAAAATATAATGAAACGTTTTCGAGGCTTCACCGAGCCAACCAACAAACAAACAAATCCATGAACCTTCGGAATAAAAGTTTGAAGATGGTGGAGTATTACGAAAAAAAAAGTAATGCGTTTTTACTGTTTCATTAAAAAAAAGGCGAATAAATATAATATAAAGTTTGGGAAGACTTCCGTACACGAAAACAAACAAACAAACACACGCACACCAACAACGGGGGAATAAAGATTATGCTTAAAGGTGACAGGTGATAATACCTTTGTCAATTAATAAGTAACACTGAGAGGACAAAATGAAAGAAGAAAAGAAACAAGAGAGAAGAAAAGAAGAAAGAAGTAATGAAAAAAGCAACACAAAAAGAAGAACAAAACATCAACTAGAATCAGACAGTTAACTACGTGACACAAACGACGGGACAACAACTCTGTGACAGCTTGTACGATGAAAAAAATGGACGAAAAAAAAATATATAACATCTCAGTGACAGGCTCGTAAAAGTAGAAAAATAAGGTGTAAAGAAAAGTAGTCTCCAGAAAATTGGTGTAAAGAGAAGACGAATGACAAAGAATAAAAGGAAAATAAAAAAATGTGGAGAGAGAAGTGACATAAAAATAAAGTAAAATACATCAATGAGTGGTATAAAGAAAGAAGGAAGTGGCGTAACGTGGTGAAAGTGAAAGTGATGGTAATATATTATAAGAAGTAAAAGGAAATATGTAGAAAAATAAAACTGAAGAAAAGGCGTAAAAAAAATTAGTGCAAAGGAAAATGAAAAAAAAAAGTGCAAGGAAAAGTGGTGGACGGGAAAATAAATATGAAACAAAGAAATACTTATTCAAAGAAAAGTAAACCAGAGAAAAGTAATGGAAAAAAAGAGTAGTCTAATAAAAAGGCGGAATAAAGAAGAAAAAAAAAAGTTATGTAAGGAGAAGTGGTACAACAAAGAAAGGAAATGAAGAAAAACAAGAAGTGCTGAGAGAAAAAAGATAACTGGTGTAACTGAAAACACAATGTATGACTTACTCTCTACAAGGAAAGAAGGATCAACATCGCTGCCTGTGCCAACACTGCCGACCTTTTATCCTCCTTTCCTGTACCCCTATTTTTCATTAAGAGGAGGAAAGGAAGGGCAGGTACTTTTCATCTGTTCCCCTGTAGGCCTATCCTTGTTCTACTTCCTTTGCCAGAGAAGAAGAAGGTGTCGTCGTGAAATGCTCTTGTTATACTAACCATTCGTATTTTGTGTAAGTAAAGCTGTTGTCGTTGCAAAACGACATCTTTTTCCCTATGTTTTCACTAATATTTCAAGCCAGTGCAGTTGTGAAAGATAATCGTGAAATGCGTCCGTGTTGAGCCACTGAGGAAAACATTTTGTGTAAGTGAAGTTTGTTTCTTTGCAGCACCAGAGCACCCTTCTCTTCGTGTTCCCTGGTCTTCGTGGCGCTGTGTATCTCTCTCTCTCTCTCTCTCTCTCTCTCTCTCTCTCTCTCTTCGGCCATAAAATTCACTTCATATGAAATCACACCTTTTATTCTTTTCTCTTTCTTTCTTTCATTTTATTTTTATTTTTCTCTGTATTTACATTTTTTTCCTCAAGTTTTCCTTTTTACTTTCCTTCAGTCATATCAGCCGCTTTCTCCTTGTCCTCCTCTTTTTCGTGTTCTCATTTTTCATTCCTTCTTGCGATTATTTTCCTTCTTCATTTTTTCGTCTGTGTCTTTTTGTTCTTTCTTCTCCTCCTCCTAGTTTTCGTTTTTTAACCCATCTAATTTCTTCCCTGTGCACTTTTTATTGATTTTCTTCTCCTTCTTCTTCCTTCTTGTCTCTCTTCTTCCTCCTTTGATCATACTAATTACATCAATGTGATCATACTAATTACATCAATGTCTGATCATACTAATTACATCAATGTCAAGAGAGAGTGCGATAGGAAAATCAGAAAACAGAAACGCGAATATGAGATGAAAATATCACTCGATGCCAAGAAAAATCCCAGGTTATTTTTCAGTTACATAAGAAACAAAAAAAAAATTAAAAACAATATCGGCCCACTACTATTAAGTGGCAATACGATTAGTGATGATAAAGGCATGGCGTCGGTCCTAAATTCAACCTTTAGTGTCGTATTTACAAAAGAGAACATGACGTCGATTCCAGCCCCGAAGATAATTTTTCAAGGCCCTGAAGAACATAAGCTTGCATTGACCGAAATTGATATCAGCGAAGTGCGTGCGTACCTGCAGAGTATAGATCCAAATAAATTTCCGGGCCCCGATAATTTATCTCCTCGCGTGTTAAGAGAATGTAGTGAACAGCTAGAATTACCCATAACATTAATATTCAACAAGTCATTAGCACAGGCCAGTGTGTCTCTCGAGAGGAAAAAGGCCAATATTACCCCGATCTTTAAAAAAGGAGACAAAAAACAAGCCAGTAATTATCGTCCTATCAGCCTTACGTCTGTCCTAATTAAACTATTCGAAAAAATAATCAGGGATAAAATGATCACTTTCTTGAAACAAATGAATTGATAACTGATAGTCAGCATGGATTTCGTAGAAATCGGTCTTGTCTTACCAACCTATTAACTTTTTTCAACGATGTTTATACATGTTGGGATGCCCGAAGCCCATATGACGTAATTTACCTAGATTTTCAAAAAGCGTTTGATAAAGTTCCTCACGTTAGGCTTATTTCAAAACTGCGTTCCCACGGTATTAACGACCATCTATGTGCGTGGATTCATGACTGGCTCACCGACAGAGAACAACGTGTAGTTCTTAATGGTGAAGCATCGGATTGGCAACCCGTCACCAGTGGCGTGCCCCAAGGTTCGGTTTTGTGGCCAACACTATTCATAATTTACATGAATGACTAAGAAACTGATATCCTATCAAAAGTAGCCAAAGTCGCCGACGACACCAAATTAAGAGGTACGGTAATGAACAGTCAAAGTTGCGAGAACATTCAATCAGACTTAATAAGACTTGCCGACTGGAGCGAAAAATGGCAAATGAGTTTTAACGTAGATAAATGTAAAGTAATGCACATTGGTGAAAAAAATCCTAACTTTAAATATCAGACTCAAGGACATGAGCTCAGCGAAGTTAAAAAAAAAAAAAGATCTTGGTGTCATTATCAGTAACACTCTTAAAATGAGCGATCAATGTTCTGCAGCGAGTAAAAAAGCCAATACGATGTTGGGATTAATCTCAAGAAACTTTGATTATAAATCACCCAAACTTATGAAGAGATTATATTTAGCATTTGTAAGACCACACCTAGGATACGCCGTTTAGTTCTGGTCACCGAACTATATCAAAGATCAAGTTTTGCTAGAAAAGATACAGCGACGAGCAACCAAACAAATTCCAGCGCTCCGAAACTTGCCATATGACGAGCGTTTAAAGCGTTTAGATATGTTTTCCCTAAAAAAAGCGAGGATAAGAGAGGACTTAATTGAAATGTTCAAAATCCTTAATGGATTCGACAACATTAACCCAGATAGTCTATTCCAGAGAGACACCAACACAAGAACACGCAGCAACGGTATGAAGTTAAAGGATAATCGATGTAACACATTGGTGCGCAAAAGTTTTTTCAATAACAGAGTCGTCGATCGCTGGAATAGACTCCCACCGTCAGTAGTTAGCGCACAGAGTATCAATAGCTTTAAGTCTTCTTTGGATAAGTACTTCAGGGACATAAGATTATACTGACCCTTTTTCGCATGTTTTCAGAGAGACTGCAGCAAGACCTCAACCTTTATTCATATAGTTCTCCCCCACAACGTAGATTGCAAGTAGCGTAAATTAACAATAGAGTAAAGCAACAGTTAATGTCCGCATGACAGGTGGAGTGAGGTGTGGGTGCAGTAAGGTGACAGGTTACTGGTGCGTGCCTAGTACCGCCGGTAAAACGAGGATCAAGCCTCCACCTGTGCCCCTGAAACTACACCTCACCCATCGTGAGTATTAGGGAGGATTCTGGGGCTGACCTGTGTAGGCCACTCGTCCTCTTCCAGTCTCCCTGTATTACTATGTTCTTATATTCCTATATAATGAAGTCATTTTCCCCCACAGCTTAGGTTGCCAGTAGTGTAAGTTAAGGGTAGTAATTTCCTCTTATTTCTCTCTTTACTGTAAAATTTCCATGGCCCTTTCTTCCTTAAAGGTACATGGTGTTCTCTTCTAACTATTTCCTGTCGACACGTTGCCGGAGGGAGAGGTGAGTGGGGAGGAGCCTTCGTCTATTCTGTCCTGTCCTACCACACGTAGCTTACTAGTAGTAGCGGTAGTAAACAGACCCTCGCCATAGACCGATAGGTCTTCTGGTGTCTGTTCTTCTTATGTATTCCTATGTATTCCTCTTCCTCTTCCTCTTTCTCCTTCTCCTTATCTTTTGAAAACACGGAGTCATTTTTATACATAAGATAAGCATTTTTTCCGGTTCAAGAGGAGGAGGAGGAGGAGGAGGAGGAGGAAAAGGAGGAGGAGGAGGAGGAAATGAAGGAGGAGGAGGAGGAGGAGGAGGAGGAGGAGGAGGAGGTGGCAGATAGAAAGAGGGGACAGGGGAGAAGATGAAGGCCGGAGGAAAAATATAAAAAAAATAAAAATTAAGTGGGAATATTTGGAGGAAAGAGAACTGGAGGAGAAAATGAGGAAGGGTAAATGAGTGAAAAATAACGAAGACGCGATAATAACGATAAGAAAGTGAAGGAGGAGGAGGAGGAGGAGGAGGAAGAAAGGGAAAAACATGAGTAAGGAATAGAGGGATAATATATACGTAAAGGGGTTAGTTTTGCAAAGTGGGAGATGACAAGAGAATGAAAGGATTGCAGGCAGGATGGGATGAATGAGTGAAGAAAGGAAGGAAAGATAAAATGAACGAATGAAGAAAGAATAGATAGAAGGAAGGAAGGAAGGAAGGAGGGAAGGTAAGAAAGAAGCTACACCAGCAAACAGGAAGGGTGAGAGGGAGAAAGTAAAATAAATTCAATGGAAAAGAAAATGCATATGTATAACAGAGAAAATAAAAAGAAAAAAAGGACACGGAAATGGAAAGGGAGAGAAAACGAGGAGATATGGGTTAAATGGGAAAGATAGAGGGTGTATGAGGGAGGAGAGAAGATAAAAAGAAGTAGAGAATAGGATGAGTATGAGACCGCAAAAAAGTAGAAAGAGGAAAAGAAAGGAAAGATAAGGAAGGGAAGGAAGCATGCGGGTGGATAAGAGAAGGGAGCGAGGGGGAAGAGGGGAAAGGAGAAAAAAGAGAATGTATGACAGAGGGGTGACGAATGGAGGGAAAAGATAGGGAAGCAGTTGGTATGTATGAGAGAGAGAGAGAGAGAGAGAGAGAGAGAGAGAGAGAGAGAGAGAGAGAGAGAGAGAGAGAGAGAGAGAGAGAGAGAGAAACGAAATTAAAAGAGCAATTGGGAAAAGTGAAGAGAAGAGAAAGAGAAGGGGAAGAGAAGAGAAGAGAAGAGAAGGAATTAGAGAGAAGATAAGACAAAGCAAGAATTTAATCTGAAGGAAAAGCCGATAAACGAAACCGGATAAAAGAAATAAGAGGAAAGGAACAAAAAGATAAAATATATAGGAACTGATAGGAAAGAAAAATGAAGAATACAACCAAACGGATCTAGAAAAAAAATATATATATGAAAAAAACACAAAAAATATGAGGGCGCGAAAGAGAAAAACGAAAAAAAAATCTTGTACGCCAGTTAACAAAGGTATGGGAAGAAAAAAAAAGAGTAAAAACAGATGAAAAAAATAAGATAGGACGGAAGGAAAGGGAAACGAGTGACAGAGACAGAAAGACAGACGGACGGATAGTGACACAGACAGACAGACAGACGGACGGATAACTGAAGAGGTGGGAAGATGAGACAAAACGGGGAAGAAAAAGAACACACAAACAAAACGAGGGAGGCGGAAGCGAAGATAAATGAAATCGAGAAAGAAAAATACACAGGAAAAAAAAATTGAAAGGAAGGAGAAGGGAAAAGAAAGACGGTGAAACAGAAGGAAGAAGAAGAGGAAGAAGAAAAAGAAGATGAAAAGAGAAATAATAAAAAAGAAAAATTGAAGAAAAGAAAAAAAATGGAGAAAAGAGGGAATAGAAAAAAAATAGATAATAGAAAAGTGAAAAGAGACAAAGGGTTAACGAAAACCGGTCAGAATGAGACAACACACACACACACACACACACACACACACACACACACACACACACACGAGGAAGGGAAAAATAAATACGTGGTAATGGATACAATAAAACAAAATCAATAACGATAAAGAAGAAATATAAAACAAACCAGGAAGTTAAGATAAGGAATGAACCAAGGAGATAACACGTGTGGTGATAATTTAGGAAGCAACAGACAACGGAAGAGTGCGTGATAAAGGTCATAAATAGATATAAAAAACGGTAATAAGGGAGATAAGACGAGAGGAGAGAGGAGGAGGAGGAAATGAAGGCAGAGATGTTAGTGGAAGAACAACAATAACAAGAACAAGAAGAACAGAAACAAAATGATAATGAAGAGAAAGCGAAATAAAGGAAAAATGTATAAATAGAAGTGGATAAGGGGCAACAAGAACTGAAAAAGAGGAGGAAGAAAACGAAAATAACGAAACAATTGTTACAAAATATCTCAAAGGCTTCCTGTGACAAACACTATACACACCAGCCTAACACAAGACCCATATTTCTAAACGCTTCGGGGCTGACACACCCACAGTTAATAAGGCTTTCGAATATTGTGTTAGTCTTTCCGTGGGTAGTTTTATTAGCCTAGCATTAGATTGACCAGACTTCTGCGCCATGAACGTGAACAAACACCTATGAAAACCTGACTAGCCTCCTCTGTGACTCTGGAAATATTTTGTGTGTGAGCCGAACACATCTAATGTAAGGAGGACTGGAAACGCAGAAATGGACGAACAAATAACAAGAGAAGTTGAGGAAAAGTAATGGAAGAACAAGAACGCAAACAAGGAGGAATATAATGAAAAAAACAAGAACAATTACTTTGATAGTGATTAGAACACGAACAAATGCCAGAGAACGAAAAGAAAATGAAACAGAAGAGAATAATAAATAATGATAATAATAAAAACAAGAGCAAAAATAAACAACGTAAAACATAAGTCGTGACGGCCATCCAGACAAACATGCTTCACGCTTCTTGCTGACCGCCTCGGAATATACTCGCGTTCGAGGTGGGACAAAGATAACACGCCTTACATACAGACAGACATAACCTTTGTGCGCTTATATACACACAAACACAAATATATACACACGCATCCCTGTTTGTGAAGTGTGCTGAGGAAAACACACTGAACATACATAAGACAAACATAAATGGGTACACACACACACACACACACACACACACACACACAAACACACACACACACACACTATAGTTCACTCTAACACACACATTCTCGCATCTCAATCACACACGCACTGAGATGCAAAAAAAAAAAAAAAAAAAAAAAAAAAAAAGAGGTGGAATATGAGGATGATTAAGAGGAGGAGGAGGAGGAGGAGGAGGAGGAGGAGGAGGAAGAGGTGATGCTAGTAGGAAAAACAGAATGGAAGAAACGAAAACACAAAGTAAGAAGAGAAGAAGCACAACAAAAACATGAATTTTTTTTTTTTAAGCTAAGGAGACAGTTCAAGGGCATGAAAAAAAAAAAAAAAAAAAAGCCCGCTACTCACTGCTCCCGAACAAAGGTCAAAGGAGTGTCCAAAACGAGAGGTCATTTTCGGGAGGAGAGGTGTCCTGATACCCTCCTCTTGAAAGAGTTCAAGTCGTAGGCAGGAGGAAATACAGATGAAGGAAGATTGTTCCAGAGTTTACCAGCGTGAGGGATGAAGGAGTGAAGATGCTGGTTGACTCTTGCATAAGGGGTTTGGACAGTATAGGGATGAGCATGAGTAGAAAGTCGAGTGCAGCGGGGCCGCGGGAGGAGGGGAGGCATGCAGTTAGCAAGTTCAGAAGAGCAGTCAGCATGAAAATATCGATAGAAGATAGAAAGAGAGGCAACATGGCGGCGGAATTTGAGAGGTAAAAGACTATCAGTATGAGGAGGAGAGCTGATGAGACGAAGAGCCTTTGATTCCACTCTGTCAAGGAGAGTTGTGTGAGTGGACCCCCCCCCCCCACACACACATGAGATGCATACTCCATACGAGGGCGGACAAGGCCCCTGTAAAATGGATAGCAACTGTGCGGGGGAGAAGAACTGGCGGAGACGGTACAGAACGCCCAGCCCCGAGGAAGCTGATTTAGTAAGAGATGAGATATGAAGTTTCCAGTTGAAATTTTGAGCTAAGAATAGACCGAGGATGTTTAGTGTTGAGGAAGGTGATAGCTGAGTGTTGTCAAAGAATAGTGGATAGTTGTTTGGAAGATTGTGTCGAGTAGATAGGTGGAGAAACTGTGTTTTTGAGGCGTTGAAGGACACCAGGTTTCTCTTGCCCTAATCGGAAATAATAGTAAGGTCTGAGGCTAAGCGTTCTGTTGCCTCCAGCCTTGAATCGTTAAGTTCCTGTATGGTGGGTCTTCTAAGAAGTTGAGTAATGCAGAGTGGAGTTATCGGCGTAGGAATGGATAGGACAGTTCGTTTTGGAAAGATCATCAATGAACAACAGAAAGAGAGTGGGAGATAGGACAGAACCTTGTGGGACACCACTGTTAATAGGTTTAGGGGAAGAACAGTGACCGTCTACCACAGCAGAAATAGAACGGTCAGAAAGGAAGCTGGAGATAAAGGTACAGAGAGAAGGATAGAAACCGTAGGAGGGTAGTTTAGAAAGCAATTGAAAATGACAATAAGTAAAGAAAAGAACGAAAGGAACAAGAAATAAGGGCACGAAAAAATAAGAAGAAAATGGGATATGAACGAAAGGACAGTTAATGAAAAACTCAAAAACACTAGAAAAAAGTCGAACCAATAAAAGGAAGCGAAAAATCGCAGAAAGTGGGAAAAAGTTTAAATGAAAAAAAAAACATTTGACTGTCACACTCAATTCAAGGAGTGAGTTTTTTTTCCCAATCCAAACACTCTCCAATGTTACCTCGTTTTCAGAATTTTCTTATCCATTAACGCGCTCTCTCTCTCTCTCTCTGTCTCTGTCTCTCTCCAAAGAACATAAAATGGCTGCTACTGTTGTTACTCACCTCCCTCCGCCGGACGCCTGGAAAAAAGGAAAAAAAGGAATATTATACAGAAGTCCGAAAACTACAACACAGAGGAATAAAATACATGAAGACACGAAATACTGGACGGTGAATGGATGGATGAATGAGTGCAAAACACTGAATGGAGGAGAGAATAATAATTGAATGAAGGCAAAAAATAGATGGACAAATAAAAAAATGGATAAATTATGAATGAATTAATAAAGGAATATCTTATATATATATATATATATATATATATATATATATATATATATATATATATATATATATATATATATATATATATATATATATATATATATATATATATATATATATATATATATATATATATATATATATATATATATATATATATATATATATATATATATATACAAGTGAAAAAGTAGACAAATATGTAAACAAATAATATTCATAAACGTACTTATCGAAGGCAAAGTATTATTATTATTATTATTATTATTATTATTATTATTATTATTATTATTATTATTATTATTATTATTATTATTATTATTAGTAGTAGTAGTAGTAGTAATAGTAGTAGTAGTAGTAGTAGTAGTAGTAGTAGTAGTAGTAGTAGTAGTAGTAGTAGTTGTGGTAGTAGTAGTAGTAGTAGTAGTAGTAGTAGTAGTAGTAGTATCATTATTATTACTATTATTTCAGTAGTAGTAGTAGTAGTAGTAGTAGTAGTAGTAGTAGTAGTAGTAGTAGTAGTAGTAGTAGTAATCAATGCTGCAAGTGTAAGTAAGATGCACATGAAAAAACAGTTCTTCGAAAAAAATGGAAACAGAAAAAAGATAAAGCAAAGTAAACCTTACACCTTAACGTACATAAAACACAATAAATATAATTAAAGCAATTCAGTAAAAAGGTAGCTGTGACATTCTTTAAGAGTTGGCAGTAGAAGACACGTCATTTTAATATTTTTTCTTAATGTTCTTTCCAGGTTACAAACTTTCTCAATCTACTATTTCAAGACTTTCTGTAATGTGTCGCTTTCCTGTGTGATTTTGTGCCGGCCTTATTACGATATTTTTTAGTGGCTGCCTGGCTCGATTTTACTTCTCAGCATTCTCTCTCTCTCTCTCTCTCTCTCTCTCTCTCTCTCTCTCTCTCTCTCTCTCTCTCATACACAGAGGTAAAAATGCTTAAAAGGAAGAAAAGTTCAATAAGCTTATGAACTTCCTGAGAGAGAGAGAGAGAGAGAGAGAGAGAGAGAGAGAGAGAGAGAGAGAGAGAGAGAGAGAGAGAGAGAGAGAGAGAGAGAGAGAGAGAGAGAGAGAGAGAGAGAGAGAGAGAGAGAGAGAGAGAGAGAGAGAGAGAGAGAGAGAGAGAAATATGACCGAAAATTATAAAGAAATGAACCACTAAGTTGATAATGAGGTAAACAAAAAAAATTGGAAGCTGATAAGACAGTTGAGTTAGAAGAGAAAAAAAACAAGAGTGGCGAGGAATTAAAGAGGAGGAGGAAGAGAAGGAGGAGGAGGAAGGGGGGAGGAGGGGGGGAGGAGGAGGAGGAGGAGGAGGGGGGGAGGGGGAGGAGGAGGAGGGGGAAGTGGGAGGGGGAGGAGGAGGAGGAGGGATAAGACCTGCTCAGTAAATTACTTCCTCTCCGTCAGTGTCGGGGTCAAGTTGAAGGAAAGGGGAAAAAAGGAAAAAGAAGGCCGTGTGTGTGTGTGTGTGTGTGTGTGTGTGTGTGTGTGTGTGTGTGTGTGTGTGTGTGTGTGTTTTATAGATTAAAAAGAGCCTCCATCCGGAAGGGAGCTACGATGGGAACAATCGGTTAGATTGCTCGCATTGCAATTCATCGGCCCCTGCCGGAACGCCGATGACTGTGGCACTCAACCATATCTTTTACTACACTACAGATAAATAATACAAAAAACTAAAGAATTATACATAAAGAATAACAAAATATAGGACGAGTTGGGTCTTATGTGGGGCGCTGCTGGCATAGCGCTGCTGCGTTCCCGCGGATCACTGCGAGGCTGACCCGCTGCCGCAGCCACTCTGTTTCCCGCTTTTCCCCCATCCTCTCTCGGATGCGCCTGCCGAGGGTCTTGATGAGGTCGCTGAAGGCGGGACCGAGGACTCCGGTCGTCTCCACCGTCAGCGGCATGAAGTCATACCGCTGACCGAGGTCGGCGTAGCGCTGCCGTTTCCGGGCCTCGGCGGAGCGTGCGGCAGCGCCTGCTGTGGTAGCGCAGTCGATGAGGTGGGTGCTGCCGAAGGTGTTCACGCAGGTGGCGTCTCACGCTAGCATCTTGCCCTGCGTGAATGGGTAAATAGTGATGCCGTCGGGACGGCGTCCATCGCCGCGGTCTAGACCCCGCGGCTCGAGGATGGCCGCCACACCGGCAGATGACAGTGCCCTGTACACCACATCGTTGAGGGCTGCGTGGCGGGGCAGGCGACCGGGGTCTCTCTTGCAGGACAGGTTGTGGTGTCCCAGCCTGTCCGCCATGGCTCCGCAGCGACATCGGTGGGGCTGCTGTGTGGGGACTCCCAGTCGCAGGGCTACTCCTGTCCGGACCGCCTCGTCGGGGAGGAGAAGCCCGAGTCTCTCGACGGGAAGGTCCGAGAGCCAGGCGCCGCTGTGAGGAGCCCGGGCAGCAAGGAGCCGCGCTCTGTCAACCTGGTTAGCGTGGGACAGAAGATTGGATAGGCGGTGTTCGGAGGCTGCCTCGTCAAGGTGGCGCTGCTGTAAGGGCTCTTCAGGGTTGAAGGTGGGACATTGCGTAGCCGTAAAGGCGTCGATGGCGGATGCTAGGGGGGCCGGTCTGTCGCCGGTGGGGCGGCGGTTGATTGTACAGACCAGGTCTCGCGTAGCATCCACAGACGCAATGTAGGCAGGTGTGTGTGTGTGTGTGTGTGTGTGTGTTATGGTTTTATTGCTGAGGAAGCATATACGAAAACACTTAGTACACAAATATAGTGTCTGGGTTATAGTTAGCATGAAAATAGGAAAACAGATAGCAAGAAAAGCAGCGCTAGTAGTAGTGGTAGTAATGAGCGTAGTAGTAGTCGTATAGTACTAGTTGAAATAGTAGCAGTAGTATTAGTATTAGTATTAGTATTAGTATTAGTATTAGAAGTATTAGTATTAGTATAGTAGTAGTATAGTAGTAGTTTTAGTAGTAGTAGTAGTAGTAGTAGTAGTAGCAGTAGTAGTAGTAGTAGTAGTAGTAGTAGTAGTAGTAGTTGTAGTAGTAGTAGTAGTAGTAGTAGTAGTATAGTACTAAAGTCTGTTCATTAAGTCTGACAAGCTGACAACATAAACCTAAGCGTGTTCGTAAGCACAGTGCAGATTAGCAGAAAGTGTTGCATGAGATAAACACAAACAGAGGTTAAAGAAAACTTGCAAACCATAACAGTAGCCAATCAGCACTCAGCTTGCCAACACGCTTAGGTTTATGTTGTCAGCTTGGGTCGGACTTAAGTGAACAGACTATAGTTGTAGTAGTAGTAGTGGTAGTAGTAGCAGTAGTAGTAGTAGTAGTAGTAGTAGCAGTAGTAGTAGTAGTAGTAGTAGTAGTAGTAGTAGTAGTATAGTAGTAGTTGTAGTA